>NC_030417.2:14244646-14552146 GCF_001660625.3 Ictalurus punctatus | reverse complement strand
TCCTCTTCTATCCATCTATCTATCTATCTATCTAACCATCTATCTATCTATCCATCCATCCATCCATCATCCATCCATCTATCTATCTATCTATCTATCTATCTATCTATCTATCTATCTATCTAATCTACCTACATCTCCTGGCAAAAATTATTCAATCACCACACTTAGAGGATTTTCACCCAGCTTGTATTTTTTTTTCCCCTTTGAAGCAAAAAAACAAATCACAGATATGACACAAAACCATTTTTATTTAATAGTTGACCATTCTGGCTTCATGAAACACACCTCAAACAAATGAAATTGTTTAAATTAACAGCATATTTTTTTCCAAATCAAGTAGAAGAAAAAAACATGGAATCACTGAATGTTGAGGAAAAATTCATGGAATCATAAACAAAAAAAATATCGCAATTAGTACTTTGTTGCTCTTCCTCTGGCTTTTATGGCGGCCTGAATTCTTCGAGGCTTGGCTACACTAATGAAAAATAATATTCTCCATCAAGCTGGTTCCAAGTTCTCGAAAAGTGGTTGACAGATCAGCTTTGCAGGATGGAGACTTGTCATGGACCAATTTTTAAAATTTCCACCATAAACTTTCAATCGGACTGTTTGCTGGCCATGTCATTGAGTTGATCTGCCTTTCCTGAAGAAAAGCTTTAACACTCCTTGCTCTGTGGCAAGTTGCATTATCATCATGAAAAATTACTTCATCATCACCAAATCTATTTTCAAGGCATATTGCTTTGAGTTTTCTACCCTAATGTTTGCCATCTTCCTTGGTATACCTGTATGTTTTCCTTTTACAACCTTCCCATTTTGTTTATACTTGCATCAAATTTTAGACACAGCTGACTAGGAGCAACTAACATCTTTTCCACACTCCGTGTTGGATTTCCTTCTTGAAGGAGTTTTATAATCCTTTCCATTGTTTCAATTGACAACTCTCTTGATGGGGCCATGTTTCCTTTCAAAAAGTCCAAGGTCTGAAAGCACTCTTTTTTAACATCGGACTAATTTGCATTTTTAGATTTCTCCTGGTATTTGTTTTAGAAACTACAAGGTGATGCCATAATTTTCTCCTCCACTTGATCTGCAAAAAATATGCCATTAATGAAAATAATTTCATTTAACTTGTTTGAGGCATGTTTCATGAAGCCAGAATGTTCAGATATTAAACAAAAATTGTTTTCTGTTATAGCTGTGATTGTTTATTTGCTACGAAGTTAAAAAAAATAAATAAAATAAAAATAAAAAATAAATAAATAAAAAGCCAGGTGAACATCCTCTAATTGTGGTGATTCCATAATTTTTGGCTGGGCTTGTATCTGTATGACTCTATGTCAGACACTGAAGGCATTAAAGATTGAGGGGCAGTGCAGGTCTAAGAACAAGTGATGGACAGATGAGAGAGGGAGAGATTCAGGGATTAGTAATGGAGGCATGTGAAACTCTGTTCACACCTGGCATTAGCATGGGTTGAGCTGGGTGATCCAATAGTAAATGGACAGCACTAAGTACAGTCCAATGTGACTCAAAAATGCACTTTGATACAACCACTCTAACCACATTCAGAGATATTTGGGATGCATATGACCACATAACATTTGTAGTGTGAACACAAAAGTGTCCCGATGACAGACAGCAACAAAGGACCACCTATTCGACTGCATCATTGCCCTAGCCAATTGCTTTTTTAAAAATTTCCAATGCAAGATTTTTGTGCTTTTTTGTAGAAAACTACTTGAATTGACAAAATTGCAATTGCATGAAATTGTTTTGCACGGTCTTTTGCAGTGATGTCATGTCTGATGCACATGAATCGAAGGGGATTTGGCTGAGTACATGTCATGATGTAATATGATGTATTTTTTCCCAAATCTGTCTCAATCTGACAATCATTCTGACAATCATTCCTCAGCACCTGATTGAAAAGCTGAACCTGTTGGGCCTGAACACCTCCCTCTGCAACTGGATCCTGGACTTCCTGAGATCTCCAACACCACCACACTGAGCACTGAATGTGATGCCAATCCATTACAGGGCACCATGCACACACATTCACACATTCATTCACACATAGGGGAAATATATCTTAGCCAATCTATCTACTAGCATGTCTTTGGGAGATGTGAGGAAACCAGAGAACCCAGAGGAAACCCACATGGAGAAACATGCACAGAAACTCCACAAAGACAGTTGAGTACCCTTGAGCTGTGAGGTGCCAATACTCTCCCCTACACCACCATGCTGCCTTGCTGCTCAGACTGGAGTGAAGTATTTTTTGTTAACAAAATATCATCATAATGACATTAAACATCCATGATTATAGCCAGTCAATCACCCTGAGTGGAAAGGATTGATGAGGTCTTTATGTTAAGTCTTAATTAATAGTGTAAAATGTCGTGTGTGTGCATGTGTGCATGCCTGATCATTTCAGATTCCTTGTTAAAATCTTTTCTGTCTCACTGCACTCCATCACACGCTCTGACATGCGAAAATAGATGCAAACACTTAGCAAAGAAAACCTTGTTTATTTCTCCCCTTCATTGCAAACATATCTGAGAACATATGCATAAAGAGCCACCTCACACACACTGCATTCCAATCAAAAGGTGGGCAATGTGTTTGAGCAGCATTTTTGTTTCTTTTTGTGTTCTACTAGGATCGCCCCCATATTTGCAGGGCTTGAGCTTTATCGATATGAGAAGCCAAAGAATTATTGCTCTGATCCAAGAAGTTTGTTCCCTCTTGAACTGAGGAGTGTTTGAAAAGGTAGAGTCCACAGTTCAAAACAAGGGATTCTATTCAACTTATTACCTTGTTCAGAAGAAGTAAGGAAGTTTTCATCCAGATCTAGAATTGAGAGGGTTGAACCAGTTGCTTATTACCCTTCCTTTTCGTATGCTAAGGCTGCCAAATGTAGTTGAAGTAGTACAACCATAAGACAGCTTCACATCAGTGCATTTGCATGATGCTTGTTTTCATGACCCTACTGCCCCAGAACACAGATGCTTTTTTATGTTTGCCTTCAAATGACAGACACTCAAGACAGGATGCGCAACAGTCGAGGAAATATTCCTGAATGCCTCATAGGCCTTTAGGTGTACTCTGTTCTGCAAAGGGTGTTTATATCATCAACTGGATCTACTGCTCCCAAGTCCCAAGATAGACAGCAATAAGTTTCCATCTAGACAGTGTATGTGGCAGCCATTACAATTTCCACAAAGCATTTAAGCCAACTTAAAATCAGTCAATTAACATTGCAGTTTTTAGTAAAGGTAGGTCAGCAAAGTATTATTTACTGTACTTGGTGTGCACCCTGACCTTTAGGTAGTCCTAAAGTTAGTCTTGTTTCTCAGACCATTGTTATTTAGGGTTCCTTGTCATTCAGAACCGGTACCAGCTTAACAAGAAGAGTCCAGGCATAGTGTAATTATACATCACTATGTGACTTTGTTTACTCTTGACATGCATGCACATATGCACAAGGAGATAACCAGGTGATTCTAACCACCCCTGGAAATTATCTGGTGTTCAGAGAATGCTGGTTACGGATGTAACTGTGGTTCTGTGAATTCCGGATGACTGCCAGAGATGGTGCTATAGAAGTGGATAATAAGTGGTCTTGGAACACCTCTTGGCCATCCTTGGCCCTTTGAGGGCACTCGAAAATTCTGCTATGAAGTCCTTATATGCAGGCATAGCAAAAGAGTCATTCAGTGAAGGCCTGCGAAAAAAAAAACACACGGGACTGAACAGGATGTGCAGGGCATTAATCAAGGCCAAGATGACCTGCAGTGCCTCCAATGTGTCATCCACCTAAGGTGAGGCCATCCCTGAAGAGTGAAGTGAGTCATAAACAGAGCCACCAGCTAATGCGTACCCTGCTGGCTTATCCTGAAGCCCAGTGACATCAGTGAGAAGATGGGCCTGAAAATGTGTACATGGAAGCACATGTAGGCATAGCGTCATTGTGGGGGCTATGATGAGTGTAAAGTAAGACAGTAGCCTCCTCACTAGAAGTTGTGTGAGTGAGTGTCCCTGATGGGAGCCATAGTAGCAGTAGGAACTAAGTTTGCTGGCTGAAGGGCCTGTAAGAGACGTTTCATCTATGCCATGTCTGAAGAAAGACCAGTCACATTCTTTGATAACAGGTGCCCTGTCAAATGATTTCCCCTAGATCTAGATTTCCTTTTAGCCAAGGGAACAGTCCCAGTTGTAGTCCAGTCCAGCTGTCTCTCAAGACATCGGCAGCAAGCTACAATGTGGACATGGGTCTGTAAATGCTTCCTTCAGATGTTGAACACATTGGCATAATGGGCAGAGATCATATCCATGGTCAGGAAGATGCTTGTTTGGACAAAGCTTACAATTTAAGGGACAGGCAGTGAGAATGGAGCTAAAAGCCATAACCGTGAAAGTGGAGAACCTCTGGATACAACCACGAGGAGAGCCACCAAACTAATTCAAATAAATACTCCTACCTCCAGATGAACCTTAAGGAATGTAGAGGAGAGTGTAAGAGCTTCAAATAAAAAGTCAACAACACCCATGGTTATGCCCGGCAGTCACAAAGTACAACACAATATATAACACAATACAGCAGGAACACAAACTCACTCAATAAATAGCTACAAAGCAGGTAATACGCCTCTGGATAGAACTGTGAGGTAAGCAGAACACCGTGCAGAGAAATTCCCGAAGATAAAACAACTCGCATGCATTGGCAAGTGGCTCATAGCTTGACAGTGTGTAGCCGCAATGCTAAGCCTTGTACTTACAAAGGGTGAGCAATCTGGAAAACAAACAAGTTGTTACTACAGTCCAAAACAGTGCAATGCCAAAAGCATTGTCACAGATTTGAGGGACAAATTTTGGCAAGAAGCGAAAGAGGTGGACTGCTGAGCTGCAGTGGCTCATATCACCTACGCTCAGGTCACGCCACCATGTGACTTCGTTGGTATTTATTTCTCATACTGTCTGGCTGGCGCTGTGATTATACACTACTAAAGCACTGTCTCTGGCGGTCATAAGGAATGAAACAGAGCCACAGTCACACAATATGATGCGATAGCAAAGTGATTTGATGAGAGTGGTTGTATATTTGGCGAGTCTTTTTAAGGGCAATGTGGAACAGCTGATCATGGTTAGTAGCTTTGTGTCTGGGAGCAGACTAATGGCTGGACTAGTGAACCAGCACCTTGTTACGGCAGCGCATACTAAAATTTGATAGATACAGAGAACATTAGCATGGCCCCTGTAAAAGGATGACACGCAAATCTGTGGAGCAGGACCTGGAGTCTGGACTGGAACCAATGAAGTTCTGGGTGTGATTAATTGACACATTACTGGTAAGTGCAAAGTCCTCTTCTGTAATGAGTTTCCCTGTGCCAGAAAACTTTACAGGAACAGCTTTATATTTAACTGATTTACAGTTAAAATCATTTTTGACTATAGTTTCTTTTTTTAATCCTTTTATCCTGTTAGTTGTTAGTAGTCTGTAGAAACATTACTTTTCAAAACAGTGTAGAAAATCAGAAACAGATAAAATATAAATAGAATAATTAATTAATTATGAATATTTTATTCAATGAAAATAAAAGAGAGTGAGGTTGGCAAGGGAATGACTTTATAGCTGTTATAACATTAATTATAGCAAAGAACACCTTATTATTTGGACCAGTGATGTCCTCCAGCTCCTGTTGTGGACAAGCCACAACATTATATGTAACTATAAACAATAACTGTAGTATAAACTATAATCAAAATGGAACATGGCATTTTTATTTTATTTTTGTCTGAAATGGAAAAGCACATTAAAATGAAAATGCTAATCATCCTTGGCTGAACTGTGAAGGTACACACTGGCCTTCAGTCTTTAAAATAGGAACAACTATGAGAGGAGTATATGTGTGTGGGGTTTTTGAACCAACCAGTGACATTCAACAGATTTCTCTATTTCAGCCCGACTCAAGCTGTGTAAGAGTTTTTCTTGGAGAGAGATAAAGTGTCTGTTGACGCTGTATAAGCACGTCGTATGCACTTCCTTGTGTGTGTGTATGTAGCCAATGGTTAAATTTTTTTTCGGAGCGTGTGTTCCTTTTACAGTGTCAAAATGACAAGAGCCTGCTGTGATACACTGTAGTGTGTGTGTGCGTGTCTCTGTGTGTAAGAATGTGGTGTTTAGGGTGTGAACACCATAAAAGCTCCCTATGTGTTTACTACCTGTATGTGTTTGAAAGAAACATACCCTTTTCATAATGTCAAAATGACAGAAACCTGCTGCATTACCCAGTTCAATGTTTTTGTATATGTAAGTAAGTAAAGGTTTTTTATATTTTTGTACAGTTCTAGTACTATTTCACTGCCCATTGTACCACTGCCTATTCCCAGAATCCCTGTCTGCTTCATCCTTTTCAACTTGTATATTTGTTGGACTTGTTGATGTTTGTGAAAGTAATGGACGGTCTCACAACTCTTATATCATATTACTAATAATCTTTGTTCATATTCAGTGTTGCCAACTTATGTCCAAAAATTATTTACACATATTTATACATGTTATATACACATACCAAAAGTTCCAGGTATTCAGAGTTAGGTTACACAGCTGCTTAAGTCTGTTTTCTGGATCCGCCATTCAGATTACCTGCATGCAGTTTACCTGTATGTAGTTCACATATCCAAACTTGCCAGATTTTTCTTGCAAATCCCCGCAAAATAATCTGCATTGAAAATGCAGACTGAAGAAAGTCCAAGGTCAGAGACGAACATAACTCAGACACTGTTTTGGGCAAACTCCACCCCATGTGCATAACTTTCTGACATCAAGTCGTATTTATGTCTGAAGTCTGAATAGTGATGTGGGCAATTTCAATCATTAACTTTTAAATGCATTCATGTAAATAAACTCTGAATATCCCCTCAAAATGAATGATAATTTTTATTATTATTATTATTATTATTATTATTATTATTATTATTATTATTATTATATACAATATCTGTATACAAATATAACCTTTAACAAACAGACTATCCTGATTCCAGTAGTCAGTATATTAATGCAGCATAGCATTATTTGTATTTCTCATCTTGAGTGTGTGTGCGCACATGTATTGTGTTTGACTGGCTATTTTATTTTCACAGGTGTGGCTGTTAACCCCTAAGCCTTTTAACTTGGCACTTGTGACCTCTGACCCCTGCATACTGCCACTGGGTGAATGTGTCACTGGAGAAAACATGCACACACTTATAACACTGACACCTCAGTGTCTCAAACATTTAATGACCCCAACTTCCTCAACATTCTCTAGCGCCCCCTGTGTATTGGTTTTTAATTATATATATATATATATATATATATATATATATATATATATATATATATATATATATATATATATATATATATGTACATGCACAGTAGTGTATATATATATATATATATATATATATATATATATATATATATATATATATATATATATATATATATATATACATACTAGTGTGCGTGTGTGTGTGTGTGTGTGTGTGTGTGTGTGCGTGTGCGGTGCATGTGCGTGCGTCAGGTGGTCTAGTTAGGAATGGTTATGTAAAACAACCTGCTTTATCTGTCTTCTGAATGGTGTTTCTGGTGGTTGTTAATTGTCTCTCTGTCAGACTGAAGTTACTGAATGTTACTATAGAAACAATCTCCTCATTCCTTCTGTGTTTATAAGCGTAATATTACAATACATGGTCACCTTCCAACCATAACACATTTCAGCTCTGTTCATGAAACCTTGCTTGCAACTTTGAGTATAAAAACCTAGCTTAATTTCCATTTTTAGATATCATGCCATAACTGTGAACAACTTTGAAAAAGCTGTTGCAAAATGTATAAATAGTAACTTGATGTACGGTTGCTGTAATGATCCTTTTGCTCAAAGTAAAAACCCTTGAACAAAGGCATTTAGCTTTTATGGTGAAATGTCCTGAAATGCATGTACCAGTTAACTTTGCCAGTAAGTCTGGTAGACTTTTGGAAAAAAAAAGTTGGTGTTCTTTTTCTCTTTTCTGATTTTTCTAACACACAAAAAGAATATGTTTAAAAAAATGCATGGGAAAATGTATTCCATGCCTGTTAAAACTGTGAAAGTTCCAGAAGTGTTTCTCAGGAAGTAAAGTGTTTACCGGCATGTGTGACAGCAGTCCCCATGGTACACACTCTCTCTCTCTCGCTCTGTACATAAGTGTTTTTTTTTTTTTTTTTACGTTTATTTATATGCTGCTAACTGAAGCACTTTGCTCAGACTGGATATCATGACATGTTCAGAAAAAGACGTCTTGGTGGCACCAGCACGCACAACTTGCCTTCTTTCTCTCTCTCTCTCTCTGTCCAAAAATGTTAAGATTCCAATGAAAACTGCACACCTAATAATGACTGCCCCCCCAAAATAGTTCAGTGGGATTCCATTCCTGCCATCAACGAACAAGCACCTGAGTTGAGTATTCACATTAACACTACCTTTTCCAGGAATTCCTTTTCTTTTCCAACAGACCAATTAGAGAAAGACAGAAGTTTTCTCTCATTCCATATATTACCAATTATCTGTAATTTTATTAGCATATCTGTGTGTTTTTATATAGTAAATTTGCCTGTGGGTACCTAATCTCTTAATTAACACCTGTATTACATGTAAAATTATTTAAAATTGTAACATTTACAATGTATTATATGTCATTCAGCACAGTAAAGATATTACATTAATAATTCTTGCCCCCCCTCGCTCTCTCTCTCTCTCTCTTCCCTTTAAAAAAAATAATTAATCAATAATACATTCTTTCATTTAAATTTCTTTCATTTTCTCTCCCACTCACACTGCCCCTTTCTGTATTACAGCTCTATCTATAGACCTCTCTCTCTCTCAGACTAGTAAAGTAAATACGGATATTAATTAAGATTTATCTATAAATAGTAAAGCAACATAATTCCTAAATAAATAAATGTTGCAACAAACAACAACAACAATAACAACAGTAATAATAATAATACATTGCAGCACCCTCTTTACCTATTCATCTACATTCAACTACCTATTAAACAGAAGACAATACAGAAATATTAATTTGCAATATTAATTCAATTGATTGTACTGTATAAGTTATAATAGAATGGTTTATTAAAAGTATTTTATATGCATATATATATATATATATATATATATATATATATATATAATTTATTTAAAAAAAATTATAAGAATGAACTTATTTATGCACAACAATTAATGTATAAACAAACATCTACCTATCTAACAAACGAAATACATAAACCCGAAGTAGTATATTAATAGAATAAAAAATAAAACAAATGCATCTGTAATTTTACACATTATATATAAAATAACATATCATAATATATAATAATAAATATATACATGATATAATTACGATTGTTTTTCTCAATCTATCCATCTTCACTAAATAGTCAATTTAATTAGATATTCTTTATAGTGTAACAGAATTCTAAGTTAGTCTATAAGTAAGACTATCTCTCTATTTATCTATCTCTCTGAGTTTTCTTCTTTCTTTTTTTTTTGGTCTCACTCTAAATGAAGCTTGATACTGAGGGTAAATCTGATTTGTGTTTCCTGCTTATGTTGTCTCTCCACTTCAGGCTGTTGGAGTGAGCCAAAATCGTACGCAAACACACACACGCACAAACCACTTCCCTCCCTCTCTGAGTGAGGGAACACAGACACCCTTTTCCCGCATTTGGATGGATTCCCGTTACTCTGATAGAAATTCAGAAGTTTGTTATTATTTTTAGCATACACCCACAAACACACACATGCACACACACACAAAGTGGACTGGATATTTTCATAAGCAATGCTGCCACTACACAAACACGAACACTTGTGATAAAATCTCTACCAATATGTTCACTAATTCAAAAATAAACACAATCCATATTGCTCGGGGTTGATATTTTATATCATATTCTTTACAGTAAATTTCATATTTATCTCAGCTACAGTGTGCACCATCAACTATGAATATTTATTTTATATGAGAATTTTATGGTGTTGAATTTGAATGGAGCAGTTTAGTTTGCCTAACCGCATCGCAGGAAGACACATGGTATGTCAACCTTATTAAGAGAGCTAATCGCTAGCATGATCATTGTTGGTGTACTTATACTATAGTTATAATTGATAACAGAAAACTGGGTTACAGATAATTAGCAAGAATACTTTAATATATGTGCTATAAACAGTATGCGGTAGTACAATCCATGTTTAATTAAAGAAGATAGCACCTTTCTACCTTTCTACTAATTGTCAGTGACAGTTTTGTCTATGCTAATTGTGTGTCAGCAATGTTTATGTCAGTACGGTCATATTTTCTGTAGTGTGATTGTGTCATTACTGTTTCTGTCAGTACTGTGTTATTTTGTCAGTAGAGTGATTGTGTCATTACAGTGTCAGTACAGTGTGGTGTGTGGGTAGCAGGGCTCCACATTGGTTCAAGGAACAGAAATTAGAAATGAACGGTTAGCTAGGAACAAAAACGCAACTGAATATGAACAAAAACTTTCACTCAAAATCTCTTAGCTGTTCATAACACTATGTTTTTGTTCTACGTAGCCCACTAGCTTATTTTTTTTTTTATATATTTTCTTCCAATGCCATGATTTGAAAGGTAACCTACTAAATGTTTTGGAAGGTTACATGACTTCAATTCATGTAATATGAATTAAACTAACATAATATGAAACCTAAGTGATAGCAGAGGTTGTTTGTTGTTGCATACACTTGTGAGAATGAGACAAAAAAAACCTTGGCAGTAATGTGTTTGAAATGTCTGTATCAGTAGTATGTGTTTAAGTTAGTTAGAGACACAGTAATGAGAGTGTCAGTAGTTGTCTGGGGTCAGTATATGTCTTGCGTTACTAGTGTGCCTAGTGTACTCAAAAGTGTCTTTTGTTATGACACACGTTTGTGTCCAAACTGTGTGATTCTGCCAAGGTTGTTTGTGTTTATAACGTTGTTTGTAATGTGCTTATTTGTGACAGTAGTAGTTACATGCTGTATGACTATGCTGTTGTTGTGTGTTTGTGTGCTAGTGTGTCAGTAGTGTACAACTGTGACAGTTGATTGTCAGTTCTGTCAGTTAGTGTGTCAGTTCTGTGTGCTTGCATCAGTAATGTTTTAATTCTTTAAAACAACAGGGCACCAGTACTGTGTGACTGAGTCAGTAGTTTGTGAGCCTGTCAGTACTCTGCAATGCGTATTCTATCAGTGCTGTTTAATGCTCAACTTGTACCAATTATAAAGAAATAATAATAACAACACCAAATTTTTATTTTTATTATTATTATTATTATTATTATTAAGGTACTATATGGAGATATGAATAAGAAATAGTATATTTCTATACAATAGGGAGTTTTAGGCATTGGATGGGTGGGCCGTTTGTGTGTGCGCGTGTATGATTGTGGGTGCATGTGTGTACACATCTGTAACACATTACCTCCAATAACAGCTGGCTTAATCTTAAAGCGCTGTCAACTATGTCACATTACTGGCCATATGCGTGAACTCTCTCCCACACATACACATTCAAAGTAGCAGCAAACGCATCTAAGCCTAAAGTGTTTGAATTATTATTAATTTTATTTTTTACCAGGTTAAACTGCTTCATAAGGTGGGAAGAGCAGTGATGTACTGCCCCCTATTGGTGACATGAAGTCTCATAACAAACACAGAGTTTTTCCTTTAATATAGAGGAATGTGAGAGAAGATAATTCAGACAAATATTATATTAATTATTCTGTATTATAAGTAATTATCATTATATATTCTGTCTTATACAATTTACTTTTCTACAGAGCGGCATATAAATTGATAGTTTTATAGATGGATAAAGAGACAGTGAAAAGACAAGCAATCAGGTACAGGTACACAAGGTGAGAGAAAAAAAGAGAGAAGTATAGAGAGATAATACGAGATAATATGCTTTCTTCCAGTCTAATTTCCATACAACTTACTACTGCATAAATTTATATCACAAACCCATTAATTATAACCTTTACTATGTACTTACAGTGCCCTCCATTAATATTTACACCCTTGGTAAATATGAGCAAAGAAGGCTGTGAAAAATTGTCTTTTTTGTTTAACCTTTTGATCTTTTGTTCAAAAATACTCTGATCTCATGGATATCAAACAATTGCAAACAAAACATAGGGTTATCCCCACAAAATTATCTTTGTTAAATATAGGTGTGCAACAATTATTGGCACCCTTTTAGTCAATACTTTGTGATACCTCCCTTTGCCAAGATAACAGCTCTGAGTCTTCTCCTATAATGCCTGATGAGGTTGGAGAATACATGACAATGGGCATTTTCAACGCTTTTGCTATTTTCTTATAGCCACTTCCCCATTTTTTGAAGCTCAACAACCTTTTACCGTACGTGACAGCTGTATTCATTGGTATTACCCATTGTTATGAATGATTAAGGGAATCTAGCATATGTGTTACCTCATATTTATTCCCGTGTGAAACAGGAAGTCATGGGTGAACAATTTCCTGTTCCTAGTCACCAAGGTGTACTAATTTTTTTTTTTAAATCAATGGGAATACACTTCAAATATATTTTTCTCATATGAATTCATAGGGGTGCCAATAATTGTTGCACACCTATATTTAACAAAGATTTTCTTATAAACCTGTGTTGTGTTTGCAATTGTTTGATATTCATGAAAGCAGAGTATATTTATGAATTTTTTGAACAAAATATCAAAAGGTTATACAATAAAGACAATTTTTCACAGCCTTCTTTGCTCATATTTACCAAGGGTGCCAATATTAGTGGAGTGCACTGTAATTCTAACTTTTACTATGGTTTTGTTAAGATGAAAATGATGGCCTTCATTGTGGAGTGATGCCAAAAGTTTGGACACACCTACATTGAATGTATATTTTTAATTGTCTTGAAGACATTTTAGAAATAGTTAGAAAAAATAGTGAAATTAATAACATATTAATAGAATAGTGAAATTAAGAGCCTAGGAAAAGCAGCCAACCAATACTCTGCCTATTTTAGGAACTATTTAAAGAAAAGAAAAAAAAAGAAGCATAAATCCTTGATGAAGATGGTTGTGAAAATGCCATTTAAGAAGCTGTGTAATTTTATAGAATTAATATCTTCCCTGTTATTCTAAAATACTGATACTGAAAATGAATAAAATAACTTTATTTAGGCGTTTCCTAAGATCCTTTATTGTATTTAAAGTAAACCTGGACTAAAATACCAAAAGCACCAAGTTAAAAGTCTAACTCTAAATCAGTGGTGCAAATTTAGCTGATAAGTATGCACCAACTTGTAGGCTGAAGATGTAACCCTCTAGTGGGGAAATCAAGTGTATGCACCATATACTAAAGACATAATCTTATTCATTTATATACTTTGTGTACAGGACATATGCTGTGTGAGATGTATTTTGTGTACATGCTGCCACTTGTAGCTGTCAAACTGCCTCATAGACTGTTTATTTCCTTCCTTCACTGTGAAACATACAAATGTACGGGTGCCCAGTGTCATGTTTTTTTTTCTTTCTTTGTTTTGCTCTTCCATTTGACATGATGACATTTTACCAATGACATTTCACAAAGGGTAGAATTTATTATGAAAGATATTAGTTTTTTTTTTTACTCCTACCTCCAGATACCTGCAGATCCCTACATGCCGCATGCCCTACTTAACCTGAACTAATGAAAGACTAATACAATGACATGAATGACATGCATTAAAATAAATTTCTCAAAAAAGTATAATACACAGGGCTCGCACCAACACCCCCTCACCATTTAATTCTACAATGTGGCTTCTACATTCATTATGTGGCAGCTTATAAAAATAGCCCTTGAGAACAGCATGTCCTATTATTTTGCATTTTATATTTTAACATTGGTAACTAAGACACACCTCTGTATTCACCCAACTTAACCACTAACTTTCATATAACTTTGGAACAGATCTTAATTCTGTAGTGAATACCGATGTGTGCAATATTGTATTAAACCCATGCTTAACTCTGAATATGGCCCCTAATTAATACATTAATATAAGGGACTGTGTGATAAAAAGACAAAAAGGAATATACAGTCAGCAATTTTTTTTTTTTTTTTTTTTTTTGGGGGGGGGGGGGGGGGGGGGGTAGAGACAAGGTTATTCAGTGTGTATAGTTTAATATATCTGTATTATACATTCAGAATATAAGAACATTTCATAATCTGTAAAACAGAACGTAGTGGGCTGTTTGTCTTCAACTCTGTAAAGCCCAATTAACTCCCTCTTTAATAACTCATCATCTCCATAAATCACCCTCTGTTCCTGATGATGATGATGTTAGCACAGTCTTCATCAGTTTCCCGGCGCTGAACTCTTAATGAGAGACGACAGAATGGAAGTATGAAATGGAAAGAAAAATAAAAAGAGTCATAAATTCTGTGCCTGTCAGTTCAGCTCTTAATCGTTTAGTCTGAAAACAGCTCGCTCTCCAATGCTAACACATGCAAAAGCCACTGGCTGCTTTTCTTTGGGACGCATCATTATGACATCGTGAATCTGTCACCAAATGAAGCCATATGCTTCACACCACACAAGGTTAATTCTGTTAACGCTGAGTGTACATTCACAGCCACAATGCTAAGATTCTAACATCTAGCTTATACTGTACATAATATTAGGACCTGGGAAGATTAATTGATGCTCTTGATGTGTATCTGCATGACTTAATGCATTGCGCCTCTGGCACAAGATTAGCTGTTTGGGCAGTTGCATAAATGAGCAGGTGTACATGTGTTCCTATTAAAGTGGATGGTGAGTGTAAATGTGTGCTTGTGTGTGTATGTTTTTTTCACATGCTTTGAAGATATCTGCCTCACTGCATAACATTATGTTTTAATATAAACTCGGCTATTACTGTTTACTCACATTTGTAAACATAGACTATATGACCAAAAGTATGTGGACACCCATGTACTGAACATGTCATTCCAAAACCATGGGCATTAATATTTACATGTTCCCTCTTTGCTGTTATAATAAGCAGCACTCTTCTGGGAGGGCTAAACTATAGATTTTGGAATGTGGCTGTGGGGATTTGTGCCCATTCAGGCACAAGAACGCAAGAGGTCTAACAATGATGTTGGACAAAAACACCTGGCACACAGCCATCATTCCAGTTCATTCCAAAGGTGTTCAGTGGGCTTGAGGTCAGGTAATTGTGCAGGTCACACAAGTTCATTCACACCAATCTTCATGGACCTTGCTTTGTGCAGAGGAGCACCGTCATGCTGGAACAGGTTTGGGGCTCCTCAGTTCCACTGAAATTAAACCTTAATGCTACAGCATACAAAACATTCTAGAAAATTGTTTGCTTCCAACTTTGTGGCAACAGTTCGGGGAAGGAACACATTTTGCATTATAGTGAAGTTGTATGTGCACATACTTTTGGCCATATTGTGTATATATAAATTAGCTCACTTATCTGGAGGAGAAAAAGCTGCATAGTCAGTATCTGTAGCAGGAGCAGGTCCCACACACTGCTAGTATTTCTGATGGTCAGGTACCTATATACACTTGGCCATATAGTGTACATCTTGATCAGAGTAACAGTTTGATCTGCTTTGCTTGTCAAAGCACATGCAAAGAGGCATTTTTGAAATGGAAAAACTTTCCAAATAAAACAGTCATTATTCTTTGGATACTGTCTTTGGAGCTTACATCTGTAAGTTTAGTTCTCTACTAGAACACACACACACACACACACACACACACACACACACACAAAACAGTTCCACTTAACCCTCTCCCTTTTCAAACCAACTTGAGCAGAAACAGAAGTGCTTTGGTGTATTTAATATACTTGGTGTATACACAAGTCGCACAGTGGGGGACAAAGCAAAGCAAACAAAGGACACTCGATGCAGCAGCTTTGCTAGGAAACAATGCCAGGAGGGAGACAGAAGAGAGTGAGCTTTATTTGATAAACTTTTCCAAATTTTGTATTTTAAATCTTCTAAACTAAATAAAAGAATCACCAATAAAGGGAAGAGAACAAGACAGTGACACACAAGAGACAAAACCAAAGAGAGTCCTGGTGCCTGAAAGTGCCTCGGTGTGATGAGGCCATGAAAGTGATCATTTTCACACTATGTGTACATCAGAGGTATCATCTAAAATTTGTGAAGGTCCAGTTACATAAATTTCCATATTTACACATACAATAAGAGACAACTAACATGACTGAATGGCAACGACAGTTACCTTTCAATATGCTTTTCCAGCAGTGCTTAGCTCATGGATAATATTAAAGACAATTCTTATTTAAAGTGATTATGTTTTGTATTGAGGTGGTGCGTCACATTACCATGACTAGTGCAATGGATCATTGTACCTAGCGCCATTTTTGGTGATAACCACACAACTTCTTTTCCTGGTGCACACCTCGATTCAGAACACATGAAATGTCTGTTCTGAACTTAACGGGTTTGAAGTGAGAGGACTAAATGCACATTCTGTTTTGTTATTGGCCTTCTTTTTTTAACCATGTCACAACTTCAATAATCAGAACAGAAAGGGTAAATTAAATAAAACATCTGACTACAATAGCTCCCTCTGAAGCTATTCTGTGGTCCAGTGAGTTGCCTTCAGCTAAATAATTTATATAAATGCATTTAATTTGATAAGCTGAAACAGAGAATCTCTTACAGAAGCCATCATACATCACATATAAAAACTCTTTTTGTCATACATTGACTGGCTCTGTAGAGAATTTTTTCAAGTACTCAGTTTAGTCTGATGAAAAACCTGGACCACCAGTTGACGACCGCTGGTATAGAGTATTAAATATTAGGTATTTAAATATTAGGCTTCATCTTTATGAACACAGTAATAGATAATATATCTATCTGTATGACATACAGATTTAAATGCAGAAGTGTAATTTCATATGATCATAGTGATTAAGATGCTCAAAACTAACTAGAGGGAGAACTTAGGCAGAGACACAGATTGAGACTGTTGGGATCAAAGAGAGGAAATGTGATGGAAGTGGAAACTCTAGGTTTGAAACAAAGAGGAGAAGATGAGCTACTTAACTGACAGTGTGTGTTCATGTGTGTATTTGGACAGCTGAATCCAGGCTGTTCAGAGGCTATCACACACTCCATTAGACTGCCCTCTCTCTGACTCACACACACAGACACACACACACACACACACACACACACACACACCCTTCTGCGCAGAACATGCTGAACTGCACTGTACACATAAACAGCTCTTTGCTAATGCCAAAGATGTACAATAGCTCATCAGATAGAAAGAAAGGGGCATATATACTGAGCATGATGGAAAGATGAAAAGACTGCCGACTAGTCTTTTAACATCTAAAGCCTTGACAATGACTAATTAAGAATAAGATGGAAGAGAGAAAGGAAAAAATGACAAAGGAGAAGATAAAGAGTGAGAGAAGGACAATGGACTGAGAAAGAGCCAAAAAAAAAAAAAGCCAAAACACTTTCCCCATAATTCTCTTTTCCCCACATATTAGATATGTATTATTTTAGGACTTAATGCTTGAACATGCATGGTGGAATGGATGGAAAGAGATGGAGGGAAAGATGTATGGAGGAATGAATGGTGACAGAGAAATGGAGGAATGGGATGAGTGCTGGTGCTTTACGCAAACTGGCCATGAGCTTGAAAAAAAGTGGGGGTCAAGTGGGGACGCACATTCGCCTCACACCTCCAGGGTTGGGGGTTCGATTCCCACTGTGGCCCTGTGTGTGTGGAGTTTGCATGTTGTCCCCGTGCTGCGGGGGTTTCCTCCAGTTACTCCAGTTTCCTCCCCCAGTCCAAAGACATGCATGGTAGGCTGAGTGGCGTGTCTAAAGTGTCTGTAGTATATGAATGGGTGTGTGAGTGTGTATGTGATTGTGCCCTGCGATGGACTGGCACCCTGTCCAGGGTGTACCATGCCTTGTGCCCGATGCTCCCTGGGATAGGCTATGACCCTGAAAAGGAGTAAGCGGTAGAAGTTGGATGGATGGATGGATGGACACATGCAGTGAGATGAGCCTCCACACTGAACTGAATGTAGAGAATTAACACACGGCGCCCCATTATTTGTTAGGTACCTTAGCATTGTAGCTCCAGTGTAATGCAATATCTTGACAGATGGACTATTTGGAGTAAAGGGGAACATGATGTAAATTTGATCCTTAATCTAATTCTTGCTGTGAAGCAGCAAGTATGAATGGTGGGAGGACCGCTGTTTTTTAAAACGGATTAGCTGTTTAGTTAACCAGTGTATACAAGCTAAGATCAAATTAGCAACTCCATTTCCTCTAAAATAAGGAAAAATATAAAAGTTCTTAAAATTCTTGACCACAAGGTGACACAGTCATGAAACTTCTTGAACACATTCGGAGCATGGTCATAAAGATACTATTGAAGTTTTTTGAGGATATGTAGATGCAGTACTGAGATATGCCCTCAAAACCTGGAGTTGTTTTTTTGTTTGTTTGTTTTTTTGCATTTGCCAGCACAATACAGAAGAACGGTTTTGAAATCAATAATCCTTTGATAACTTTTGTTCAGACAGGTTTCAAGAAGCTGTGAGACAAATTTAATAACGATTGGACCAAATTTGGAGAAGGAGTAACAAAAATGGCAGTTAGATACAAGTATATTTAGCATGTTATTGTTACTTTTGGTCATGGTCCTGAAGCTGCCTACCAAGGTTTGTGTCAGTACGCAGTCATTGCTGAGATACAGCCTCACTTCCTGTTTGGCGGCTTTCCTCTCAGATTTGTTGGCCCATTATGGGCAAACCGTTTGGAATATTCAAAATTCTTTTGATAACATTCATGAGGCTTAGTCCATCGATGATGTTTGCCAAATTTGATGATGATTGGACAAAATTTGTAGGAGGTGTAGCGAAAATAATGTTTTTGACAAAATCCAAGATGGCGGAACATCAGACCCAGGGAATCCAACGATTCATTTTAAATTTTGGACACATGGTTCAAAAGTTATGACCATAAAAATACTTGCAAATTAGGCCAAAATTTGACCTAATGGTTGCAATGGTTCCTTCTCCTATCGGTGTGCCAGATTTTAACTTTTTGAAAGCTGCCATAGACACCCTAGCCAGAAGAAGAAGAATAATAGGGTGCCAATGCACCTTTGTGTCTGTCTCTTTTATCCTTCTGGATTTGACAATTGTATCACTCTCACAAACACTCATCAGCTGACATAGGTTAGATGTACAGTAGCTCTGGCTCCTGTTAGAGTGTGTGTGTGTGTGTGTGTGTGTGTGTGTGTGTGTGTGTGTGTGTGTGTTAGTTCCAGATGTGTGAGGAGTGAGTAAAAGGTCAAGAGTAGTGAGGTTTGGGTAATTGCATTCTGGATGCACAGAGACTAAACAGCCTCGGTAGGGAATGTCGATGTTTTGGAGATGAGCTGTGTGTTCAGCTGCAGCCCACACACACATACACACATACACATTCCCTCGCTCTGGGTTCCACTCCGTTTGTTGTCATTCTCCAGTATCGAGGGTGATACCACACACACTCTCAAGAACCAATAGGGCTGTCTTTTCTCACTCACTCACACACACACACACACACACACACACACTCTCAGAAATAAACCCTAAAATACATTAGAACAAGAGCAAACAGCTTGAGTGTCTGTAAGATGTAGATATTGGCGCATGTTTGTTCACATGAGTGTCTGTATTGAAAACTCATGAGCAGAGAGAGCTTTTTGTGCAACGTCTGTACATATCACCTGCCAATAAAAGATGTATAAAAGATGTCACCTGTGCATGAAAGACATTTGTTTGTGTGTGCACACATGTTGACATACCAGAACACACTTTTCAGTGACATTGCTAATGAAACAATGAATGAAAATACTACTTACGAAAGTAACTGTGGTTCTATTATCCCCTGGATAACCTGTACTGTATGTTCTCTCATGTGGATATGCCAAGACCTTTACTACAAAGTCATATTATGACTCTGATGCATTACTAAGTACACAAACATAAAATCACTACAGATCCTGGAACCTGTCAACAGTGGTTTTGAATGGTGTTCTAGTTCACCCCCTCCTAAATGCCAGGAGAAGGGTGTTTAACAGCTGTATCACCTTATGCCACAAGGCCATGAGGAATGAACTCGCCTATGCCTGCCAGGAAATGGTGTTTGGAGATCACAGTGTTAAGGGGTGGTGGTGATGTTGATTTTACAGAACCTGGAGAAGGTACATGGTGGTATCCCAGGAAGCTGCAGTACAGACCTCCTAGGGCAGCATACCCTTCAGCATACTCTTCAAGCCCATGATGCTTGCCTCGTATAATTGGGCTCAACTTCCAGCCTTTGCTATAAGGCAATAATATTTTAAGGCACATACTGGATACAGTGGAACATTGTGCTGGTTGATCTTGGTAGAACACTGTTAATCACAGGTTAATCACCTGGTTCACAAATTTAGGTGACATAACTTTAGGATGTAAACTAGGGTTCAGCCATATGGTTACTCCAGAATCATCTGGCCACCAACAAATACACAGTCTCAGTGTTTAAGTCTAAGCTTAAAACGTATTTGTTTACTCAAGCCTACCCTGACTAGATTCTGTTCTACTACTTCGTAGTCATAATTATCTTTTTTCTCCCGCTCTCCTTTCGCCGAGCCCCACACGAATTTATGGAGATACTAGAGATCCAGATCCTTTCTGCCTCTGGATGGAGCTCAAATCTTCTTTAATTCCAGACTGCTGGGACTACGGCTGCTCCTAACGCCATACAGACTTCATATAAATCCATAATGAACTTTTTCACACTAACTGTTGTTACCCAGATGAGGATGGGTTCCCTTCTGAGTCGGGTTCCTCTCAAGGTTTCTTCCTCTTAAAACATCTTAGGGAGTTTTTCCTTGCCACCGTCGCCACTCAGTGGCTTGCTCAGTTGGAATAAATTCGCACTTTTAATATCTGTATACCATGTTGATATTTCTGTAAAGCTGCTTTGAGACAATGTCTATTGTAAAAAGCGCTATACAAATAAAAAATAAATAAAATTGAAATACAATTCAAGTTTATTTCCAGCTCTCCTAAACTTTTTGCTGAGATGATCGCCAGAAGAAAGGAAGTCTTCAATGCAATGAAATCCATTTCAGATCAAAATCCTGAATGGGCTTGTAAAGAAGGAACCTAAAGGACTCGAGGGGGTAGGGGTCATGCCAGGCTCCTAGGGGATAGTGATAATTGTAGATGTCTTGTGCCCTTCAAAAATGCTGATATGAACTTATGAGCTCCGAACAAGGTGCCATCTATTGTCATGATGGGCTAAAATGGCCATCACATACATCTTTACTGTAGAAGAGGACTTGCCAGAAGGTCAGTAGTCCCTGTCCCTGCAAGAAGGTTAACACTTGAAGCACTGGACAGTGCACCGGGTCCAGTAGGTGGGGTGTACACAGAGACCTTCGTCATAATGTAGTCATATCCGGTCATCAAAAGTCTACTTTGAACATTGTTTAGGTACTGAAATGCATAGCTGACAGTGAATGCGAACATCAATGTTAATGGCATATTCTGGATTATGGTAACCAGTAAATATCTAGCCACATTTTTCATACTTGGCTAGCTAGCTAGTTAATTTAAGTCACAGTTGCTAATGATCACAACACCAATAAATTATCTAGTGTTGACAGCAATCAGGGCTTGTGCAGGGCATGATAAAAAAACTGTCATTTTATTGTATTTTTAATGCACACTATGTGGCCAAAAGAATATAGACTCCTGACCATCACACTTATATGTGCTTTTGAACATATTTTTGAACAACCCATTCAAGAACTGTTCCCCACTTTGTTGCTATAATAACCGTCACTCTGCTGGGAAGGCTTTCCAGATTGTGCCCATTTAGCAAACTGCAGATTGTGCCCATTCAGCCACAAGAGCATTAGTGAGGTTGGTGATGTCAGGCAAGAATGCCTGGTACGCAGTTGGAGTTCCAATTCATCCCAAAGATGTTCAGTAGGGTTGAGGTCAGGGCTATAAACAGGTCACTTAAGTTCTTCCATACCAACCTTGGCAAACAATGTCTTTATGTACCTCGCTTTGTGCACAGGGGCACTGTCATGCTGGAACATGTTGGAACATGTTTGGGCCCCTTAGATACAATGAAAGAGAATCCTAATTCTGCAGCATACTAAGACATTCTAGACATTTGTGTGCTTCAAACCTTGGGACATGAGTTTGGAGAAGGCCCACATATGGTATGCTAATGAGGTGGTATTTGGTGTCTACATACTTTTGGCCATATAGTGTATATATAAATTAGCTCACTTATCTGGAGGAGAAAAGTCCTGTAGGGGTCTGTAGCAGGAGCAGGTCCCACACACTGCTAGCATTTCTGAGTTCATCCCACACAAACACATCTGCCTTTTCTTAGTTCATCAAAAACATTTCACAAGACAACAGTTGTTAATCTGTTAATTCAAATAGATTTTGAGGGTATAGTCTCAAAATTTTAGGTGTCTGTGATCAGTTGTTTTGAAGTAGTCAGAGTAATTAAAATGCTAGCTACACACTTTCATGCTGCCACTTAAAATCCTCAAAAAGAGGAAAAAGATAAAAAATATCATGTTTCCTGCAAGGTCTGTTCTCTGATAGTGGTACAAAGAAGACAATCATAATCTGTGAGTAGGATGTGTGGAACTTTGAATGTGTCCCAGAAAGGCAAACCTCAAGAAGCATCTGTGTTCTAAAGAAATGGGAACATGAAAGTATGCATCGTGCAAGTCCACTGATGTGAACCAATCTCTTGGATGCATGAGATGAACGTCTGAGAATGCCACCATACAAAACAGGAAGCGTTTTAGAAACTAATTCATTCCTCTCAAATACAGAATGGGTCGGAAACCTCCAACAGAATGTGACGGAAACCTCCAACCTACTTTAAGCAAGACACCTTGTTCTGAAAAGTGAGGTCTACTCTCTCAATCATGCCTTTATCATGGAGGGAACAGGCTTCCTGGATCAGCGCAATGTCTTTTTTGAGGTCCAAGATTGATAAATCCTTGAGCCCCGAGAATGTTTGTGACTGACAGTGGAAGTAGAGTTTGTTCACCTGCAACAATGTCATTGACTTGATGTAGTCACAGTCCAATACGTGAGATTCTTGGCTCAGAAGTATCCTGCTGGCAGCACCTGCTCTTTGCAGTCAGGCTCGGTTTGTCCCAATGTGTCAGGGCCGTTTCACAGGGATTAAACTCCAAAAGCAGCAATTTTTTTCACACAAGGTCGGATTTTTTTTTCCTCTGTATGTCAGTCGACTTCAAGCCTAAGATGTGTGCAGCCTCAGAATTGAGGTCAGGCCTGGTAGTTGCTGTCAATGAGTTTTCATAGTCCAAGAGTATGGTTGCATCCAGGAGGTTGATACTGAGACATTGGGAACACAGTTGATGGTCATCCTCAGGCTCTAGAAGATTCAAGCACTGCCTGTTCTAACAACCAGTTGCGGGTCAGGCTAGTGTACGTCTGCAGGCCAATGGTAGGTTAGGAGTGGTGGAAGCACTTTTTGGCCTATTAACTCTGTTAGCTTTGGGTATGTTAGGAGAAAAAAAGGAACAGAGCACCACTCCAACTCTGTTAGAACCAGTACAACCTAATTGTCAGCGAGTATCTGTTTAGTTAGCGGTAGAGCAAGAGATAGAACACAAGCTGTAGCACAGACAGCCCCGAGTGTAAGCCAGGATGATACACTAGTAAAGAAGCATCAACAGCCTAGCTATCTGGGACAATGCAAAATCTAAGTTAACAAGCTATGCAAGCAGTGGCAATTCTAGGTAGCGATTCAATCCAGTGCTCTAAAGTAAAAAGGAATGGACACATTCACTACAGAGGGAGAAGAGAAACTCAAGATGAGTAACTCAAGAGGAGAAACTCAAGAGTCTGTCATAGCTTTGGAGGAAGTCACAAGCTGCACAGGATGGCACAAGCTGACATAGACAAGGCATACTTATTGCATACTTACTGTATAGTAAGTGATATGTTTCTGTCATAATGTGACTTTGTGGTAAAGGCCTCTGCATATGTGCGCATGCGCGAGAGAATATCCAGGTGTTAAACACCATCCATGGCAGTTAGGACTGATGACATAGAACAAACTGTAGTGATTCCAGAATTGTTCTGGAATGGACTGCTCATATACGCAGACACATGAGTGTAAAAATAGTTAGCAATAGTAATGTGTTATTACTCAATCATTAAAGGCAGAAAAAAACAACATGAAGAAAAGAAAAGAGAGAAAAGAGGTGAGAGAAGAGTGACAAATAAAAGTGTAACAGAAAAGAGAATGGGGCATATGGCATCTGTCATTGAATGATAGAGATGGAGCGAGAGAGAGAGAGAGAGAGAGAGAGAGAGAAAGATCAGAACAACAGAAGAAGTGAGAGTGTTTGCGGAGCACTGGTGTGTGTGAAAGAGAGAGATGGAAGGATTTCAAAAGCAGTGAAGTGTGGAGGAGTGAAGGATGGGACAACATCTTTGTCGTCCGTGCAGACCACACATGCTCCAGATGTATTTTCATATGGACATGTAAGGAGGAGAAATATTGAAAGCCTTATTGACGAATGAGCATGCACACACACACACACACACACACACACACACACACACACACACACACACACACACACACAGTCCTTGCAGGCCCATGCAAAGAGTCTAACAGGAATAAATCAACTAACACACACATACACACAAACCTGTCTCAGCATTGTCAAGCTTCACATACATTCATCTTTCGCTTTAATAATAATAATGTTTAATCATAAAACTTTTTCATGCTAATTGGCTAAAATTAAATTCCAGTTCACAATATTATGTGAATGCATGTGATTATGTGAATTATGGGAATGCAATACGCAGGCTGTAATGGCAGTAATGGCTATCATTTTTGATATAAGGACAATGTGCCATACTGAAAACATTCACTGATTTTCTTTTAAGTCACTTTATCACTTCATTGTAAAACAATCAAGGTATTGTTTTTCAAAGAACCTAAATGCTGACTTTGCATCCATGAAGTCATTCCGTGTGGCATGGTACTGCTGTTAAATGAGGGCCCTGGTCTGAAAATAACTGCCCAGGATGATTGCCCAGTGGTTAGATGGGTATTAAAATGATACCTGGTTGTTACATACATATACAAGATGGTCAGAGATTCTGGTTTCCTAATCTGCTTTAAAAAGCAGATTTTTTTTTTCGTTTTTTTTTTTTTTTTTTTTTTTTTTACATTTTACATTTTTAGATTTTTATAGGAATTACCTGCTTAAAATATTCTACTATAGATAACTCAGACTGATGAGCAATTCACTGAATTGGTATTTTACTCTGCTAATCTTCCTTTGCTAATGCGCTCTGCCCCCCACCATCCAACATCATGCTAGCGGAAATTAGCCAAAAGAGAAAGGAAGGAGGGATGGTGGGATGTCCTGCTGGTAAGAGTCATCACAGCTGAACCATGAACAGTAGTGAAGAGAGAGGGCTACCACCCACTGAATAAGAATACCACACACACACACATACACACACACACACACACACACACACACACAGACACACACACACACAGACACACAGACACAGGGGTGGGAGAGCAGTTTTCCAGAGTGAGAACAGATGGAGAAAGCAAAACACTCCACTCTCTTTAGCACCTCTGTGTTTGAGCTCTGAACTCGAGCGACCTCCAGCATGCAGCTAACAGTGTCCGTGCTCCTGATGCAAACAACACTTCTGTTGCCTACACTGAGTGAGTATTACAGCTGTTAAATGTGACAATATATTAGTGACAATACTGATGTTAGGGCTACACTATTATTATCATTATTATTATTATTATTATTATTATTATTATTATTATTATTATTATTGGACCTGCAAGGTCCATTATTAATTCCAATTATTTCATTACTGATCATTCAAATTATACTACAGATTGTCCCCTTTGCTCTTTTCTTCACCAGGGTTTACTGTGATTTGCTACCAGAAGAAAATCCTTTCATGTTCATGCAAACTGCTTTTTTGTTGTGTTTTTTTTGTCAGGCAAAATATCCACAATGGCTCTCACTGCTGCTTTCCTTTTACGTTCTCTGTTAAAATCTGCAGAGTGCAGACATGCTAAATATAAATGTAGCATATCTGAGGACCTCACACACACACACACACACACACACACATACACACACACACACACACACACACACACACACACACACACACACACACACAGGTCCTATTAACATGGTATTCAAACAAACACAATGTCAAACTCAACTAGTGATTCTGCTCATCCCAGCAGGATAATTTAACCCCAGCACAATTTACAGACCCACCCACACTTTAATGGTCTCAGTAGAATGGCCTACACTCAATGAAGAATCTCTCCTCTTGACATCATATACATGTGTGTGTGTGTGTGTGTGTGAGAGAGAGAGAGAGAGAGTGAGAGAGAGAGAGAGAGAGAGAGAGAGAGACCCCGATGTATTAGGTCTTCCTTTACTAATCAGCTGAAATAACAGAACTGCATTGATGAATAATCTAGAATTCTAAAGTGGCTTGTTTGTGTGTGTGTGTGTGTGTGTGTGTGTGTGTGTGTGTGTGTGTGTGTGTGTGTGTGTGTGTGTGTGTGTGTGTGTGTGTGTGTTTGTTTGTGTGTGTGTGTGATGGATGCATGTGCTGATGTACTGGTCTGCAGTCACACAGTGCTGGTCTCGGGTCAATGCAAATGCTCACTTTCCTGAAGGAACTAATATTATCCCACCAAAGTGGAATGCTTACAAAGAACACACATACACTCACTAACACCAACAGTTAGCAACACACAATGTTGCTTAGGAAAAGAAAAAGGAAAGTGGTTGTAGCTGAATATGTCCACAAGAACAATTTTGTGCGTGCTTAATATCATATATCATCCTTCATACCACAGCATTGTTGAATTCTTGAATCTGGTTGGTCAACAGTAATGCAGGCTGAAATGTAAATCCATATCAAAACGATATTTACACAATACATTAGGACTGAACAATTTGGGTAAAATGTCTATTTTACAATCTTTTTCCTCCATGAATCTGCTAAGTCTCCTTTGCCCTTGAGTGGTCTCTATTATAAAACCTGTTTTGTCTATAGCAATCAGCCAACTGCTATTGAAAAGCTTTGTTAATAAGTCAGTCCACATAGAATTTCGCTGAATTTTTTGTGATGGTTGTGGCCAAAAATGTTTGATTTTGCAGCGTCATCCCCCCCCCCCCCCCCCCAAAAAAAAAGAAAAAAAATTATCAATGCAAAAAAAGAGGGGTTCACTTTCAAAGGGAACTCAACATTGAGTGAGCTTTACGTTGTGGGAAGCACCCTTGCGTGTGACGTATCTGAAGCTTGTGTAACATCATGCCTATTTATAGGCATGACGTGATCAGGTGACATGGCAATTAAGCACGTCATGTGATATAAAAACGGCACCTGTGAATCATGCTGTCAGCGTTATTATCTTCAGCAGGACTGCATGTCGGTCGTTTGTATAACACTCACAAAAAGACTCATTTCTTCTCTATCGTTTCAAAAGTAAAATCTCTTCACTTTTCTGTCCCTTGAAAAAAAATGAGAGAAAAGTATGAGTATGAGTGAATTCAAGAAGTGTGTCACGGGGGAGATGGACATACTTTCTGTGCAGGGAAGCCTCGAGAGGTTTGACTGTGCACATTGTGAACGCCTTACAATTAGGCACCTCCGCTCATGTCTCACTCTCTTCTCAGTCGAAGGGAGTTGGGTTTCAGAGCCTCGCGGATCTGGGCCGGCTGCTGCTGATTCATCCAGCTGGCTCAGGTCCTGGGGATCTTGTATGGATCTCGAAAAGGAGCCATAGATGAGCGCTGCTTGCTCTGCTTTACAATCTCTAGCTATGTCTTCCAGGTCCGGGTCTCCGCCAGATTTTGGAGCCCGCGTCACGAATCCTCCTTCCGCTATGGAAAGTAATAATTCCTCTCTGACTCCAAGGAGCCAGAAGGGTGTGTCAAAAACACCTCTCAAGCTTAGAAAGAGCTGCTTGAAGAGATTACAAACACTGGACAAGCTTTTTTCTCCCCAGTGAAAATAAATCTCCCTCACACCACAGAAAACTCCCCTTTTTTCCAGAAGTACCTGATGAAATATCACGTGTCTGGGGAAAACCATGCATAAGCCGCATTTATAACCCCACAATGTCGGATTATTCGGCTATCGTGGGGAATGATTTAGCTATGCCGAAGGTAGCTATTTAGCTATGCCAAAGGTGGTGCTTTCGAGCTACCTCTCTCCATCAATGGCAGGTAATTTAGGGGGGCCGGCTTTACCATCCAAGAAATGTAAGGCCACCTCAGTGCTGGTGGGCAAGGCCTATGCGGCAGTGGGTCTTGTTTGTGGGTCACTGCATACAATGGCAGTGCTGCAAGCCTATCAAGCAGACCTGCTGAGTGAGCTCGACATACGGTGGCATTCAGCCCCATTTTGTTGAGTTCGCCCGGGCTACCACGAGTGGATGGGAGTATGCGGTCAATTTTAGATATGCGTCATCTGAACCATACTCTATGAACATACACGTTCAAGATACTTAACGTTACACAGATTCAGTTTAAGGACTGGTTTGTGAAGATAGACCTAAAAGATGCACATTTCCACATAGAAATATCGCCCTGTCACAGAAAGTTACTGAGATTTACGTTTGGAGGCAATGCATACCAATGTTGGGTTCTTCCCATCAGACTAGCTTTATCCCCTTGCACCTTCACAAAATGCATGGATGCTGTTCTGGCTCCCTTGCGACTCCAGGACATCCATGTACTAAACTACCTGGATGACTGGTTAATTCTAGCACGATCCAGGGAACTAGTGATTCAACATTGTTCTTGTCCACCTGAAGAGCTTGGGGCTCAGGTTGAACGTCAAGAAAAGTATGATTTCTGCAGTGCAGAAGACAACTTTTCTAGGGGTTATATGGGATTCTACTACGATAAGGGCATTTCTATCCCCAACATGCATAGGGTCAATCCTATCAACATTGAGCAAGCTATAGCTAAATCTGGGCATTCCCTCCAGTCTCTATGAGAGACTGTTGGTGCTTATGGCAGCGGCAGCTAAAGTCATACCATTATGTCTATTGCACATGAAACCGTTTCAGTGGTGGCAGAAAAGTCAGGGGTTTTGTCCAAGGATGAAACCTCTGAGAGTAATCAGTGTCACACGGCGATGCCTATGTGCTCTGAGAATTTGGAGGGGTCCCCAGTTTCTAACCTTGGGTCACATTCTAGGGGTGTCTCCTTATTGCAAGACAGTATTGACAAACATCTCCCTCATGGGCTGGGACGGGGGTCTTAGACGGCTGTCCAGCTTGTGGTCTTAGGAGCAGCCCTCATCTGGAGTGGCATATAAATTAACTAGGAATGCAGGGTTTATTTCTAGCACTGCAATTCTTTCTTCCTCAATTAAGAGGTCACCATGTGTTAGTTGTGACAGACAACACAGCGGTGGTCTCATATATATTTAACCACCAGAAAGGGTTATGTTCGCGCCCCCTGTTCAGGCAGGTGCAACTAATTATTTTCTGTGCAAAGGGAAAGTTCTTGTCAGTGAGTGCAATGTACATTCCGGGCAACCAGAAGGTGGGGGCAGACATCCTGTCGAAGCAGGGCCTGAGGCCCTGGGGTTGGGGGCTCCATTCTCAAGTGGAGTAGTCCGTATGGCGGAGGTTTGGCCAAGCGGAAGTGGATGTGTTCACCTCTGAGGAGAAAACACACTGCCCGCAGTGGTTCACCCTCACTCCTCCCACACCATTGGGGCTGGACAACATATTGCACCCGTGGCCGAGGTCACATCTGTATGCTTTTCACCTGATCGCTGTGCTCCCACAGGTTCTAGTGAGAGTTTGCCAAGATTATCTACGTCTGCTGCTAGTAGCACCTTATTGGCCAGCTCAAATATGGTTCTCAGAGATAATATTCCTGCTAGACGGCACTCCTTTGGAGAGTCCCGTCCAGAGGAATCTACTGTCTCAGGCCGGAGGACTGATTCATCACCCTTGGCTGGAACTATGGAAACTGTGGGTCTGGCCCCTGAGGGGCACCAGCTCATGGATTCTGGTCTCACAACTGTGGTTGTAGAGACCATGTTGAAGGCTAGAGCACCATCTATGACAAAATTGTATGCGCTCAAGTGGCAACTTTTTGTCTAGTGGTGTGAGGAACATCAGCTAGCCCCAGTGAACTGCGCAATAGCTACAGTCCTGGTGTTCTTACAAGGATGTTTCTCAGCAGGGTTGGCTCCTTCTACAATCAGGGTCTACAAGGCCACCATATCGGCCAGCCATGACCCTATTGATGGAGCCTCTGTGGGGTAACATCCTCTAACTTCAAAGTTTTGCATGGTGGCAGGCAGTGGAGGCACATCTTCAGACCACTCATACCTTCCTGGGACCTTTCTGTGGTCCTGGAAAGTCTGTCAGGTGCCCCATTTAAACTCTTAGAGTCAGCCTCAGTATGCCTGACTCTCACGCCGTGCGGTCTCACTACACCTCAGGACATAAGTGTTCATTCCACTAGGGGTGTCACCTCCTCAAAGGCTTTGTCCAAAGGGTACAAAGGTACCTTTACAGGATGTGTGCGCTGTGGCGGGGTGGTGTATGCCACACACATTCATTCGATATTACAACCTGGATATATGTTCCAACCTGGGCTCAAGTGTCTTGCAGCGGGCTCTGACCTTTTGAACAGGCCATGCACTCAGTATGAAGGAGTGGGTATTCTCATTCCCATAGTATGGAGCTCACGCAACGTTGAGTTCCCTTTGAAAGGGAACATCTGAGCTATGCATGTAACCCTGGGTAATAACAGATAGTGTGAAAAAGTACATTATGCTTTTATATGAAGTCTGTTTGGCCTTAGAAGCAGCCGTAGTCCCAGCAATCTGGAATTGGAGTAGATGAGAGCTCCATCCAGAGGTAGGACATCTGAAATGGATCAGGAAGGTCCGGAGAGCAGAAAGGATCAGGATCTCTAGTATCTCCATAAAATCATGTGTGGCTCGACAGAAGGAGAGAGGGAGAGAAAAGATTATTAGGACTGTGCTTAGCGTAACAGAAAGTCTAGTCAGGGTAGGCTTGAGTAAACAAATACGTTTTAAGCCTAGACTTAAACACTGAGACTGAGTCTGAGTCGCGAACACTAATTGGAAAACTGTTCCATAACTGTGGGGCTCTATAAAAGAAAGCTCTTCACCCTGCTGTAGCCTTCGCTATTCGAGGTACCATCAAATAGCCCGCATCTTTTGATCTAAGTAGGCGTGGCAGATCATAGAAAACCAAAAGGTCGCTTAGATACTGTGGCACGAGACCATTTAGTGCTTTATAGGTTAATAATAGTATTTTATAATCAATGCGAGATTTCACTGGGAGCCAATGCAGTGTTGATAAGATCTTTAGATTTGAAGATTTTTTGTGCTTTCTTTGCAGAAAACTACTTGAATTGGTGAAATTGTAATTGCACAAAATTGTTTTGCATGGTCTTTTGCAGTGATGTTTGTTAGTAAATGAGGCCTTTTAGCTGTAATTATGTTTTACGCATGTGAATCAAAGAGGGCTAGGGATGAATGTGCATTTTGATAACATCAAATGAGGTGTCTTGGGCAGTGCCGGTCCTTGACCATTTGGTGCCCTAGGCAAGATTCATCCTCAACCAACCATAATGCCATAAAAAAAAAAAAAAAATCATCACTGGCTCTCACATACACTTCACAGTCACACAGACACACCAGTGGAGATGACTGATAAGTATGATGCACTTTTTAATTTTATTAAATTTTTTTAAAAACCACTGGTGATGAGTGTCCTGTTGCACAGCCTTGCACACACTGGCAGTTATTTACATCGGCACTAGAGGGTGCCAACAAACCAATTTGAACAAACAAAAGACATGAGGAACATTAAATGTCACTCTGTATTATTAATTGCATTGGTGGGGCGGTGGTAGGGTGGCGCCCCAAATATGGTGCAATACATACGCATGTGAACTGGCCTTTAGTATTAAAGAAGCCTTTGTTCAACATTGTGCAAATTAGTACCATGTCTTTATCTAAGTTCTTGTACCATTTGTTATCTCACAGCATCTTTGTGAGTGTCATTGCAAGGAATTTCCCCCATGCACCGAGCGCCACCTGCAGAAGCGCTCAGCGCACATAACAGCCCACACTGCTGCTTCCGTGTTGTCATGTTTACTTTCCCACTTGTTTTGTTTTGGTTCGTGTGCTGTCTCCATCCATGTCCTGTCATTGGTTGTCTCCCTCGTGTTTCCAATTACGCTCTCCTGTTTTCAGTTTGCCTTTTGACTAGTGTGTGTATTTTGACCCCTGTATGTCTTTGTTCTGGGCGAAGTATTGTTCAGTATACCTGTCTGACTTTACTGAGCCATTTTATTCTATGTTGATGTATCCCAGTTCTTGATGTCTTCTGTCTCCTGTTTTATGTAATTTGGATATCTCCTGACATTGTTGTTTGGTGATTGTGTCACCTTAAGATTTTCAACATTTTTATTTATGGGTCACATACACATATTCTTAATTTGGTTTCATGTTTTGGATTTGTCCGCCTGCCTTTCTAATAAAAGCCTTAACTGCATTTGCATTCATCTCACCGCTCCATTCCTGAAAGAATACTCTGCCTTCACCATGGATGTAGCAGTGTCGGTGGAGCTCCTGGGTGCCACGGGGAACCTAGGCCTAGGAAGCATAGCGGAGTTTGTACACCTCCTTAGAGTGGTGTTCGGGTGGGCAGAGTTTAAGCCCGATCTTGAAATTTGAAAATTGTTTGGTGAGGGCCTGATGGCTGAACCTGCTTGGCCCTTCACAATTAACTACAAGGAGAGGAGAACTGGATACAAAGGAAGTGAAGTGTCCAGCAGAGCTCCAGCCAGTAATCAACAGCGCGGCCTCCCCACAGAGCTCCTTCCACAGCCGAGCACCCGCCAGAGGCTGACGAGGCAGACCCATCACTCCTGCTCATGCCAGAAGCAGATGGTGCAGCTTCCCATGACCTGCTCATGTCAAAAGTAAAAAAAACTTCAGAGACAGAGGGTATGTAGATGCCAAAAAGTAATCAAACTTTATTGAAACAATAAAGTGAGATAGTCTGCAGAATGTCTAAATTTTGCAAACACACACAGCCCTTTTTATACCTTTCTCCACAGTGAACTCATCTTAGGCAGGGTTTTACCTTTTCTCATTAAAAACACATGAATCTTCTTCGCCACAGTTAAATTACTCATGTCTATATGTTATCTTAAATTTGTGGAGCATGCACAGTTAGTTGTTTTTCTTGAAAAGGTTTTACGAGGACAAGGTTTCTTTTTAAAAAAGGTTTCACTCAGATATTGTCTTTGTTTTTTGTTTCTCTGACCAACACTCCCTTCTTATGTCTCTATGAGTTTCTGTCTCTTTCTATCTGCTGTCTTAGCTGAAATCTACCTCCCTTATAGAGGCCCTAGCCTAACTCATTAATTGGCATCCAGACTCAAGATTGTTTACTTACAAAAGTAGTTTCAGCGAACGTCTAATGCCAATTTATCACTGTGCAGAAAGGTGCAGTCTGATACAGACAAACAATTATGGTACAGTAAGACACAAATTCATCTAATTCAATACACACTTAAAATATAATTTCTTTAAAAGTGTTTATGGATTTAGATTATGCTTCTAAATATTGATTATACATATAGATTATGCTTGTTAACTAATTGATTATTAGATTACACTTCTAAGTAATAATTCAAAATGTTGGCTATACATATTGATTACACTTAATCAATATATTCTATACTCACGCCTGAGGCTGATGGTGCTGCCTCAAATGACCTGCTCATACCTGAGGCTAACGGCGCAGCCTCCCATGACCTGCTCACGCCAGGGGCCGACAGCCCCACCATCTGACTCCAGAGAGCATGTCCCAGCTCCGCTTCCTAACCCCGGCAAGTCCATCCCAGCTCTGCCACCACATCCGGCTAGGATGTCACCGACCTACTGCCTGCTTCCCACCAGAATGCCCCATGTCTGTTTCCTGACTTCTCTGGGAAAGGTCAATATGTCAGACAATGCCTGCCTCGTAACCTTGGGTTTTGCTTGCACATTTTACCAAGAGGGGCTGCAGGGATGCAAATTCACCAGGGTGAAAACCCCCCTCCCCCTTTAATAACTTATTATTATAATATTAAACTAATATTATAATAATGTATTATTATATAATACATTATTACATACATAATGTAATAATGTATGTAAAATATTAATAACTAATATTAAAATGCATTGAATACACTATACAATAAAGTTCATCAAACTAAATAAAAACAATGTGCACAACACCAGTTAAATCGAAATGCATTTTAAGTGGACAAATAAATTCACAGAAACACAGGATAAGCCAGTGTCTGCTAAGAATTGGTAGTAGTGCTTCTTTGTTGCAAGGCGGTTCTTTCCCTTTTACACTGGGGTTAGTTACCCCACATTATTATTTTTCTTGGGTCTTGAGTCTACTCCCTTCAAAGCAAACAAACCAGGGCTCCTTTATTTGTTGCTTAGTGACAGTTGTGCTGAAATAAGCCAGAAACTCACAGGTGCTGCGCAATAAGGCTATATTTAATATTCATACTGTCTCATGAGTGGAGTATGTACGCCAAACTTCGGCAGCAAATTGAGTGAACATAATTTGTGAAACATTACCTGCCAAATTGATTTTTTACCTGCATTTGGTGGGTGTTCATTTCAAACCCTGTCATTATGAAATTGCACAGAACATCTTGTGCGAGTAAAAGCAAACTGTTTAATTACATCGTAGTTATGAGACTATAGTATGGTAGAGCTCAACTAAAGTTGTATTCATTGGCAAACTGGTAACGTTAGTAGCGTTATACAAGTTGGAATGAAACGTACGCAAGCTAAAGTTAGAACGGTGGAAATAATGCTAACAACGTTAAATGGACAAAACAAGTCAGCCATTTCAGGCTAATTAACGGTCCCAAACTTAATATATCATTAGTTATGCCAAGTAAGATAATCATAACGAAATTCTCACCTTAAGGCATGCAGGAAACCTTTCAGTCGTGTTCACTCTTCCCAGGAGCATTGCATGTGTGAAGCCAGGAGAAGGGTTGGGTTTTTTTTTGTTTGTTTGTCTGTTTGTTTTTTGGACAACTCAGAAAGCATGATTCACATGATTTCATTCACCATGACCCTGTCCAAAGACATCCCTCGCAGGTGTATTATAAGTGACTAAAAACCGAAGAAAATATTCCTTGCACTGGCATACCAGTCAGTGGACAGAGTAAGCAAATCCTGATACAGCCTTTCAAAAAAGTCAGGAGGTGAGTTTGAAAGGGTGCATGCCTCTCAGCTCTGAACGATACAAAGGGGGAAAAAAACATGACGGGCGTGTTGTTATAAGGAAATAAATCTCAGCATGCATGCATGTGCAGAAGCAGCGGCAATGTGAGCAGCACTTGCTTCTGTATCGTAATTTGGCTCACACCGATTTACGAGAATGGTCAAGAGTGTCATTATGCTGTTAACTTTGTTAGCATAGCAATATTTGAGTTATCTCACATTACATTCATTTCTAGGTGGTTTTCATCCCTAGGTCATTAAAACATTTCAAAGCTTAATTCAGATTTTATTTACATACCTGTCCAGGAGCAGCATCGCTAATTCTGTGTCCAGCTTCATCCCCTTCATCAGTAATAAATGACTCCATATTGGAAAAGCGCTGCTTGTTTCATTGCATTTCTTGTTGCTACATTCTTTCCGAAGCACATCATGTTTTGTTGCGAGCACAAAAATTATCTGGATGCGCTGGGACATTACAGTTTCCCACCATATTTCTTCTCTCTGAACAGACTGAATGGGAGTTGGCAAGTATCTGACAGGAGGTCCATCCAAACACAGACAAGCACTCCAGTCCATAAAACAGTTTTTAGACGGGTTTTATCAGTGCTATAATACACTTGTGCTGAAGCAATGGCATATCAATTTTCTCTCTTTTTTCTCTCTTTTTTTAAATGTTCGGCATCCATATTTTCCAAGTTATTTGTAAAAGTAAGAGCAAAAATAAAAATAGAAAAACTACTGCTATATTAGTAAAATATAAGTACTAAAAAGTACTACATTTTCTAACTTTTTTGTTTTCTTTCATCCAGTACAAATGCATAACTAGCTAATTAATCAGTCTTTCAAAACAAAAATATTGCTAGCTCCAAATATAGCTGGCTAAGACAGCTAGCTTTACTATCAGTGAGTAATATATATTATAATATAACTAATATATATATTGTTTTTTAATTGACGTGATTAACTAAACCAAACTGAATGAACAACTATTTTACAAATTGTCATGTTTGTGAAAACAGTACAGAAAACCAAATTTAGCTAATGCAGTCGGTTAGCTTAGCTCTGGCTGCGTAGTTTCTCTTAGCATGACTAGCTTCTGTAACAATTTGTTCTTAAACATATTAAACGCGATGTTAATAGTTTGGTGCTTACATTAAAACATTTTACGAAGATAAAACGAGATTTAAAAAAGACACTTAATGGGTGAAAGCCAAAATAGCTAAATATACGGTCGCCGTCTTGTTACATAAACTTGAAGAGAGCTAGTTTTGTTAGCATCACGGCTAATCGGCTTCAAAGGCGTATATGTTAGCACCCGAACAATCGGAGAATATTCATACTTAAAAATCAGTACCCGATATAGAAGTAATTCAGTGAAATTGTATAAATGTTATAATATACAGGAAAACATTAGTGATGTTACTAACTTCTGAAGAAAGAGAACCTGAGCAGAATTAATGAGCAGCTGTTATTTGGCCACAGGCAGCCTGGGGTTTATGACGTACTGGATAACAGGAGCGTTCTGGCTGGAAAACACACTCATTTCACCTCAGCTGTACTGTACATATATATATATATATATATATATATATATATATATATATATATATATATATATATATATATATAGTGTATCTCACAAAAGTGAGTCCACCCCTCACATTTTTGTAAATATTTGATTATATCTTTTCATGTGACAACAATGAAGAATTGACACTTTGCTACAATGTAAAGTAGTGAATATACAGCTTGTGTAACAGTGTAAATTTGCTGTCCCCTCAAAATAACTCAACACACAGCCATTAATGTCTAAACCGCTGGCAACAAAAGTGAGTACACCCCTAAGTGAAAATGTCCAAATTGGGCCCCAAGTGTCAATATTTTGTGCGGCCAGCAGAATACCAGCAATTCTGCTGGTATGCCCTCAATTACTGGGGCTTTTCGGCTGGCTGATTGCTTCATTGCCCATACGAGTTCTTCCTCCAGAATATCTGGTTCCAGTTCCAATATCTTATTTAACTCTGCCAGATGATTCTGATGTTCACTTTCATATAAATTCTCTGTGTATTCTTTCCATCAATCGCGTATTGCTTGCTGGTCATGCAATTCCTGGCTATTACTCCAATAAACTGTTGCCTTCCGAGCCTTGAATGTTGACCACTCTTCACAAGGGTGTAGAGTTCTCATGTGTGAACTTTCCTGCTCGCTTCTTTCATCTTCTAGCACTGTTCATTCCAGTAGTTCTCTTTGTCCTTTCTGGCCTCTCTTTGGAATTCTGCATTCAGCCTTCTGAAATCTGCTCTGTTCCAAGTAGCTTTGGCCTTCCTTCTCTCTTCTGTGATGCTGATGGTTGAAACGGATATCCACTGGGTTAATTTCAATGGTTTCTTGTATGGGCCATTCTCCCCATAGTTCATCTGGGTACCTTTCTTCTGTAGTGAAGAGGTTGAATTTGTTCTTTACTTTGACTGTATAGCTGGGGCTGAACTTGTCTGTGTCGAATTTCTTTGTGGCTACAGTTATGTGGTTTTGCAGAATCTGAGATTGACTGTGGCTACCAGCAGTTGGTGATCTCATCTGCAGTCAGCACCAGGGTATGTCTTCACAGCCAAGATCGAGCTCTGCAACTTCTTCTGACACAGGATGTATCTATCGAAGGTTGGCAATGTGATCACGAATGCCTTTGCCTTTCCTGAAGCCAGCTTGCACATCTGGCATTTCCCCATCAACGGTTGTATTCAAGAATTGTTGAGTGATCTTCCGAAGGATTTTGCTTGTATGTGGTATGAGAGCTATGGTGAAGTAATTCGAGCACAGGGTGTGTTTTCCACTTGGTGATGTCCAAGTATACAGCCTCTGTTTGGATTGTTCGAACCAAGTGTTAGTGATCATTAGCCAATGTTCTCGACAGGATTAAACCAGTCGGTCTCCTGCCTCGTTCCTCACTGCTAAACCAAATCTTCCAACAATTTCAGGTTCTACCATTGTTCCTACTTTGGAGTTGAAATCACCAATAATGTAGATAATGTCCTTATTATCTACAATAATAAGATAACACCAAATGGTGTCTCATGATATCTTATAACGGTGTTTGGCTTAGGGCATCCTGAAGTTGGCCATAGAACTCTTCTACTTCCTCATCTGGTGCGGCTGCTATTGGGGAGTATATTTGCAGAACCTTGATGTTATAAGGTTTCCCTTTGATTTGGATGGATATTATTTGGTCGCCATTATTATAGTGTCTGATAACTTTGGCAATTTTCTTGTTCACAATAAAGCCCACTCCTCGCCGTCTGGTGGTGTCATTGCCAGAGTAATACACCGTGTGCTCACAGGAAATGAAGAAGCCATTGCCAGTCCAATGTATTTCACTGATGCCCAGTATTTAGATGTTCAGTCGATTAATTCTCCCAATGTCCGATTTTCCTGCATTCAGAACATTCACTTTCCATGTTCCAATCTTGTATGGTTTTGTGCAGCGTAGAGTGATTGTTTTGTTGCGGGCCACATCAGGAGATGGGCATCCCAACAGATTTATCCTATCTGCGTCATCACTGCTCCTGCTTCTTCAACCGCCTCCTTGTTCTTCCCCAGTCTCTTTTCGGATACCTTCCAGCCTGGGGGTTCCAATATTCATTATCATGTTGGAATCATTGTTGAGTCATAGATCCATAGAATATTTTGGCAGAATACTGGGGTAGATTGTCAGGACTTTCCCCAGGCTAGAGTCGTTTAGCCAGTACACTTACGGTATACCATTGCCACCCCCAACACCGCAATGAGGAGAACGGTTGGACTTTGAAGGGGGTGTCACAAAGCAGCTTCACAGAAATGTATAAATTCAGGATCTAAATTTTAAATTTTCCCTAATGAGCATGCCACAGGTGATGGTGACAAGGAAAACAACCTTAGACGTATAAAGTAAAAACCTTGAGAGGAACCAGACTCAACAGGGAACCCATCCTCAACTGGGTGACACTGGATAGTGCAATTATAAGTAATTCCCTTCTATAATTGTGTACATGGTCAAAAAGTGCAATTGTGTAACCAGGAAATTCATAACCAGGAAAGATGAATACAGAACTGTTCCATCATAGAAAAACTATTTATATCAGTTGCAATACAAAGCCATCTTCATGGTTTTTAACCCTCAAAGACCGAAACCACCATCAGCGGCTAAAAATAACTGTTGTTCTAAAATGTTTAATAACTTTTGAACCACTAATCCAATCTGTATGCTTTAAAAAGTCCAGTAAAATGGAGATTCTCAGAGTGACTAGATTGGTTCAAACTGTCATCTACTCCACCAATCAACATTTTTCTTTTGGGGAAAAATGAGGGGGAGGGAAATTCCTCATTTGCGAGATGGAGGTCAGCAGACACAACAACAAAGGGGCTCTGCATGGTCTGCAAGAAACACACTATTTGGAAGTGTGAAACTTCCAGACAGTAACAGAAACTTCTTCAGTCAGTGGCATAGCAGGTCACAAGTTGACACATAAAACCCCAAGACTGTCCTTACTGAATCCAGTTCCGTTTGTTATATTATGTAAATACGTTTTATACTTCTTATATAGTTTGTGAATATTATTTGTTCATTTGCACTTAGTATATTTTTCTCTATTCGTATAGTTTATGAAGATTATTTGCACTATTTGTTCATTTGCACTTTTATTTCTCTCTCATTTTGTGTAGTTTTTGAAAATCATTTGCACTGTTTGTATTTTTGTTGCACAAGACAGTTTTCACTATTTGTTACACTGTTTGCATTTGTTGTTCATGTTCAATTGATAATATATTTCTTTAAAAAAAAAACTTTTGCTTCAGTGTTCTGTTATTATATAATAATCTTTCTATTTACTTTACTTTACTCCCTGAACTTTTATGGACACATCTATACTGTCAGTAAATAAAATACCATTTTTTCATTGAAAAACGCCCAGAATAATATTCTAATAAATGGCTACAACTGACAAAATTTCATTTGGAAGTCTAAAACATCAGGTAAAACTTTCTAAAGAAAAAAAAAATTCAGGAGTTTTTGTTTGAGTTCACAGTAAAAAAAAAAAAAAAAAAAAAAAAAATCTACTGTTTTTTCTAAAAATTCTGAATAATGCATCCATTCTCAGACAAAAATAAATAAATGAATAAGTAAAATTGGGATTTTAAATGAGCTAGATTGATAAGTAAACTTCTCCTGTTTAAAATGATATATGGTACTTGATGCTGACTGCTAGAATAGGTTAGAAAGTAAAAAAAATACAGGAGAGTAAGATTTCCCAAAAATCAGTAATCTTACTGACCTTTAGGCTGCACCCAGCAACAGTGAGTGATTTCCAAGTGATGAGAACTCAACCAGATGTAGGGCATCAGGATGGATCAGGCAGGTATGGAGAGCAGAAGGGGTCAGGATCACTGGCATCTCAGTAGTAGTATGTGTAGCTCGACAGAGAGAGAGAGAGAGAGAGAGAGAGAGACAGAGAGAGAGAGAGAGAGAGAGAGAATTAGGTATGCTTATTGTCACATAATGGTCAAGGACAATGTAGTTTGTGTGCCGAGTGCAAGCAGGGACTCTGGCAAGACTAGCTATGACAGCATAACTAAAAGGGAGAGCCAGAAGGTAACACAGACATGAGGGTGTCCTGGGATATAAAGGCCAGCCACTCCACCATCAACAAACCTGAGTGAATACTCACTACTGCAGTGGTCAGTAACCAATTTCACACTAGCAAAATGATAAGCAATAGTGATATTTGTTTTTGCTACCAGTGAATGTAGTGGGTGCCCCAATCTGGACCAAGATGCCCCCAACAATCCATGGCAACAGCACTTTCTCAGCATTCTATAACAGAATATTTTGTTTTAAGTATGGGTCCTGAATTACTATTATATAAAATTATAATGCGCTAGAACACCTCTTTTGGGATGTATCTGATTGACTGCCAATCCTTGTACTATATTATGAAACTGTTTTTCAAAAGGGCAACAGTCTGTAAAACACAATACACCATTACAAGTGTAGCACAATTGGTAGATTGTGTATGCTTTTTGTGCATACTTACATTTGTCTTGTCTTAGGCAATCTAAGACTCTTGTCCATTTTACAACCTGTAAAAATGAAGCAGGCACAAATAGCTACTTTCTATAACTGAAAAAGAGATCTTACATCATCTGTGAGCCATGGCAGATTCTCAAAAATTCTCAAAAATACACAGCAAATATTAAATGTTTTTTGTTACCAATAAAAAATAGTGCAATATGGATAGGAAAGTGCAAGAAATACAGGATTCCACTAATTTGAATTCTTATTACCTGATGTTCAGGAGGACTAGGGAACTTCACAGTCTGTGTGGTGCACTTCTTCATTCACTATTGATGGAATCTTCTCTGCCAAAATGAGAAATTTCAGTGGGCATAATATTTTTCCTCACTTACACCATGGCATTGTCAACATAGCAGAGAGGCCTCCTCAAAACTATGGGAAAGCTTCTTTGAAAGAAGTTAAATCAACACTGAATCATAACAGTTTTATATGAATTGACTTGTCTCTTATCAAGAACCTTTTGAAGCTTGAAAATATTTTAAGATACAAGTCCATATAAAGAAGCTCTTCAAGTCTGTTTATCATATCTGTTCAACTACTAATGTCTGACAACTCAAGGGCATTGCATGCTCTCATCAAGTTCTCAGAATACATATACATCACATGTACATTTATGTCAAACAACAGACCATCTCCAAAATGAAAAAAGTAGATATGTGTACATGCTTATATTCATTTAAACAATATTTAAGGAATTTTAAAATTTTGAAATACCACTTCATATATATCCAAGCCAAACCAAGGAAATGCTTGGTTATTTTGAGACAGACAGTAAAAAAAATTCTCTCTCTGGGAGGACATAATTTTATCTGGTGTCCTGACCAAGCCATGGAGTAAATGAAGAATACAGTATATCAAGGAACTGACATAGGGATTGCTATGAGATGCCATCATATGTTTTTCAGGGATCTCCCATCTAGTCCTCCTAGACTGTGCATTAAAGTTCAAATCATTGTGTTTTTGATGGCAGGTAAATAATAGTTTAAATCCTGATGTAGACAACCCAGCTAGTAAAACACCATTACAGTTAATGGAGTGATGAATAGTAAAAGCAAATAGTTTAAAAACAAACAAAAAAAAGCAGATAAACAAAGAACAAGGAGAGAGGGATAGAGAGAGAGAGAGAGAGAGAGAGAGAGAGAGAGAGAGAGAGAGAGAGAGAGAGAGAGAGAGTTTATGATGAAGGAATATAAAATTACAAGAAGAAATTATAACATTTTCCTTCTGTCACACACCCATGTCAGAATGATTATCTAATTGTGGCTCAGGTGTGTTGCAATCACTGAACACTACACTGGAAGGACCAGTGTTGGCAGCCTGTGGAGTTTTACAAAACTCTCCTTAACTGTTGTAGCAAATGTTAGCTTCTTCCATCCCAAAATGTAAAAAAAAAAAAATGTGTATTACATTGCTTGCCAAAGGAAACAATAAACACAATCAGAATATGACTTCTGCTTTTGTTTGGCTTTATTTCAGATATGGTAACTGTAATATGTTTTCATTTTCTTTTGCTTTATATTCTATTACATTACTTGACAAAGAAAACAATTTGAGCATTATTTAAAGTACTTAGTAATGTGTTTTCAAAGAATTTCAGAAGAATCAATAAATTAATCAGCATTTGATATTTTTCCAAGTAATGGAAATAAGACAAATCCTCAGCTAGATCCAAAGTTAGATATGGGTTTAGTCAACAATTTCTCAAAGCCGAAATTCAAAAGCTAAAACAATAATCATGAAATCTGTAAAAGGAGCAAATTGAGCTTGATTTGATAACAAGACAAATTAAAGATCAAATATGTATATATGTATAAGGAACCGAGGTGTGTAAATATTTTTTAATTATTCTAAAATTATTCTAATCATTCTAATTTCTAAAATCAATAAATGATGTTTGGAGTAATTTTGTTGTAATCTTATATTTTATTGTTTACAACTGCTTAATATCTCTTGCTGGTCAAATGTGCAGTTTTTAATGCAACAACTAGACTTTTCCCATATGTAATCACCAGAGGGAGACAGAGGCTAGGAGCTAATGATATATTAATGAGACAGATGCTATGGATGGCTTGGGCTGAATTGTCTGAAAAAAGCCACATGTTAAAGTGGTGCAATTGCACATCCTTTTGTGAGGATAGAATTGTGTGCTTAGGTGTGTTAGAACATTGTACTAGAGAGAAAATAGAAACAAATATATTAATAAGTATCTACATAAGATAAGATAAGCAGAACCCAAAATCTTATCTTGAGGAATAGCATAAGGTGTGCAGTTGCTAAAGAACCTATGACACAAGTTCAAAAACCTGTGAAATCTCTGTTTGTTAGAAGTTTTACCTACCTGTACACCTTGCGTAAACAGTTTGTATCCTGAGAATGAGACTGTGGGTCTTTGGAATGTACATTTGTCCAGCTAATATAAGGGAAAAGCAAATGTTCTACTACTCACGCAATACGTAAATTAAATTATGATTAATCTAGATAAACACCCCCAAGTAAACATGTTTCTTAGGACCCAATAAACAGCTGCATGTAAGACAAATGGGATGCTGAAGCATGTCCAAGCATTCCAAATATTCATAGCGACTGGATGTGGTGAAGAATGCTGTTTTACAATAATAACCCTCACAAAATGAAATTGTATGCACTAAAGCAAGGAGCATATAAACCAAAACAGATTCCAAAAAAATGTGAACACCTCAAACTGATAGATTGATAGTTTATTGAAAACTCTTTGTAACACTGCCTGCTGCAGAAACATGCTGCCCCACTAGTTTTTTTTTCTTACTATTTATTATTTATATAGTATTAATACAAAAATATGATCCTTACTTAAATAAATATTTAACACTAGTCATTTCATTTCTGTCTATTCTTTGCTGCAAAGAAGGCATTAGCTACAAGAGCTTTCAACAGCTCATCAGTTGATCAGTTTTGTGATTTGTAACTTGTTGATTTGTGATGAAGAACTCCAGAGACAATGTCTTTCATACTATTACAACCTTAATACCAAAGAGTTGGACAAAGGGTTGGAGGTGAAGGTGGAGGATTTTTGGCTTTTTATAAGAATCAGAGTATTATTTTTTTTATTATTATTATAGTATAAAGATGATCTGATAGAAGAACTTTGTATTTATATGTGGGACCATTTCCTCTAAGAGCACAAGTAAAGGCAACCCATTCCAGGACAAATGCCTGCAGCATCAAAGAACCACCATTTATTCCTTTCATTTGTCACCCTTCTGCAGCTTCAGATTTTATTCACCCCATTCAATCTTGCTATCACAAAAATTGCTAGCATTGTTTGATTGTTTTAACTGTCCCTACTTCTCAGGGAGACTTGACAGGGCATTTTAGGATTTCCCCAAGAGGTGTACCTCAGGGATCAAATCAAGGTCTGCTCCTATTTTTTGTTAAATATACATTGTCCTGTTTGTATAGTAATCCTGTCTCATGTCTTCTCATTTCAGTCCTGTGCTGAAACTCAGCTATACCTGGAGTTGAAATCAACAACCAGCTTGTCTTCTCAAAAACCGCATCTGATCTTGCAGGTGGCTTTGCTTTATTGGTTTTGATGTCAAGAAGAAAATGCATGATGTAAACCCACTGAGTACCCTGGGTAAGTGTTGTCATTCTCATTCCGGGTTTTCTTTTTGCTGCTTTTTTAAGTTTAATTAGATTCTCAATTCCCAACACCTGCTACCAGAAAAATGTTTATATGACTGTTAATCACTGCTGTCAGAGGAATTGTTATGTTGAGAATTGTCCACCATTCAAGGAATATCTGGTCCTTGGCACCCAACAGTAGTCCCATTCTATTGGTGCTGGGAGTACATTCAACTGGCAATTTACATATTTATAATATATACAGTACAGCATATATGGTGGTTTGGAAAACCCATTGAATGTTGCTGTGGCTGATTTCTGGTAAACAGTCAAAAAATACACACATTGGCTTTTCCTGCCGGTAAAATACTTTAACTGCTCAGCTTAAGGACATTATAAATATATTTCTCCAAGACAAAATTCTTCCTGCAAAGATCATTTTGGTAAAAAGAAATGTTGTTGGATATATGCCGTAGCAAAATGAAAACAGCCCTAATCAGCTCTGTCTATAGATACTGGCTGTCAAAACGCTACAGTCAGAATAGAATCTTTAAATGCAATTTTCTCCCTTTTCACTTTTTGGGGTAAAATGCTAGAAATTAACATATTTGATTTACATGCAAAAGTTCAGTAAAGACTTCTTATTCTCCCAATTAGTTTCCTTTAACAAGCTGGGCACACCACAGTAAGTATATGCCACTGGTTTATACAAAGGATCCATGTGTGGATGTTTATTTGTAATGCACAGGGGACTGTGGGGCCACCAGCAAACAATAGCCAAAGCACTTTCCAAGAACTGAAGTCCACAAAACAATCCCATTTCAAATTAATGCTAGGCAGGCAAACAAGGCACATGCAACAGGGAACTATAAATAGAAAGTATAGGCTTAAAGTCAAAACAAAGAAATTAACCAGAAACAAATGCTGAGACTGATGCTAAAGCATTTTATAAAGGCCAGGACACACACAAGTGAAACTAATTAATAACCATGGTACTACAAGCGGGGTTGGGAGGGTTACTTTAAAAATGCATTCTGTTACAGTTACAAATTACTTCAGTAAAAAATTTAATCAGGAACGTAATCCAAGTATCACAATATGAAAGTATTGTAATCTGATTATTTTTGGATTACTTCAAGGTCACATATGTAAATAAAGTCAAGAGAAAAGCAATATGATCTAAAATCATATGAAAGCAATGACTTAAATTAACTTTCTAGTAACTACTATTAACTAACTAGAAACTCTGATTAGTGAATTAGTAAGTATTAGCGCACAGATGAATAAAGTAGTTCACTATTAACTAATTAATAACTACTACTTCTTTCATGCCACCCGGAGAACTACTAAGAATCTATATACAGTTTCATAATTAATGCAAAACCGCCACTGTTAACAAATAGACAAAATTGTTTAGATAATCAATAGGTAATAACAGACTTATGATTTGGGTAAGCTGTTTGTGAGGGGCCATGGAAATCAAGGCACAAGGGACACAGTTTCCCAAAAAAAGAATTTACTGAATCAAAATATATATTTACAAATTAATCAGATTAAATTCAAATAATCAAAATCAATATTTAGGCCTACAAAAGAGGTCAACCATATTCAATTCGTTACAAACTGAACAGAACTAAACTCAAACTCTAGGCAAGCATCAATGTTTTATATCTGATGCGGGCAGCTACAGGAAGCCAGTGGAAGGAGCATAGCAATGAGGCGGTGTGGGAGAAGTTAGGAAGGTTGAAAACCAGTCAAGCAGCTGCATTCTGGATCAGTTGCAGAGGTCTGAACCAGCACATGAGTGGCCTGTATGGATAGAAATGGACGAATCCTTCTGATGTTGTAAAGGAGAAATCGACATGAGCATGTCAGATGACAGTTGATTGTCCATGCTTACCCCAAGGTTGCGTGCAGTAATCGAATTTCTCCGGGAGGCATGAAAGAAATAGTATTTATTAATAGTTTCTTAGTAGTTCTCCGGGAGGCAGCTAATTCATTAATAAGAGTTTCTAGTTAGTTAATAGTAGTTAAGTAGTTACTCCGCAAGCCTGACTACAAGGCTCCAACAGGTTGTTGGGACTGCAGTATATGAATGTGACAGATACTAACATTATGACCTTCCACCTCAATCTGGGTCTTGATTTGATCTAAAGCACGTGTTTAGGTAAGTATCACAATGGCACCAGACTGTCGCCTCCTCAGCCATTGTAACAGTGAGATAATAATGAGATTATAGTGAAGTAATTCAGAAATGCAGGGTTATTTCATGGTCGAGGTAAGATTGCACAAGTGAAAGAAGAACACACACACAAAGTCTTGTTTAGGTTGAAGGGTGGGTTCCCTTAACAGCTCTTTTGTGTGTGTGTTTCTGACAGCAGGATGAATTTGAAAAGTTATCTCTGCTCATGGTGGCCCTCCTTATTCATCAAGGTTGCAGACAGTTAAATATGATAATAGAAAATATCATTTTACAAGTACACCTTTGGGATAGCTGTATGAACAAATTTATGTCTGGTCAGAGTGCATGTAAACTTGAGTGCACCATTTTAATGACCTTAATTTGCTGTTAAATCAAAATAAATACCGATATCATCAATATTATGTTAAGTAGACTAGAGTAGTATAGTTTAATAAAATTAATTGATAAAACCATTGATAATCCCAGTTGTGTGTGCTGGAACATTGTACTAAAATATAAGCTAGCATTTTAGCAGCATAAATCATAAAACATTGCTTTATTTTTCAGCTGATATTTAACTACAACCTGCAGAAATGTTTGAATTCATAAACACCCAGCTGGGCGTAAAAAGCTTAGTTTATATAATTGTTACAAAATTAAGAGAAATTCATGTATGGTCTGTGGCCTGGTCCAAATTGTCCACATCATGTTGCAAATAATAATAAACTGTCCACAACTGTTAGTTGATAGTTTCATTGTTGATATTCGTAGTAAAAAACGATCATGTGATACCACTGAGTATTGGTTCTGGTGCAATGTAGTAATGTAGTGTATAAGGGTTTTTTTCCTAGGTCTGTGTCAAGCAACAGTGTAAACAGTGAAAAAAGTCAGGTCATGTGTAACATCTACTTAATCATTAATAATTAACTGCTGTCAAGGTAGCGCCGAATATGATGCTGTACTAAACTTCCCATCAGCCCCAGTACATCACATGACCAAGTCACATGCTTCACTGTACTTCACCTGTATCTGTTTCCTGTTTTGCTTATTAGTGTCACTATTTAAGTTCTGGATTCTATGTGTCTCGTTGTCTAGCTGTTGCCGTTTGTAGTTGCACTGTACATCAATTAGCCCACGTTGTGTTCATGTTCTTGCCATGCATATCTAGTTCTTGTTTGTTTTGTTTCATGTTCATAGTCTTTGTTTTCATGTGATTCACTCTAATAAACACCAATCTGCACTTGCATCTGCCTGTGCAACCAATTCTGTGACAACTGTTACCATAAATAAATGTCTTTTGCACACATGTCCTTTTCCCTTCAGTGAATTGGCTTTTCCTGACTGTTACCTTATCCTTACTTTTCTCCTGTGTACCTTCTTTCCCAATTTGTCATAATGAAAGAGAGATTGAATAGTTAAAAGGAAAGCATTGCTATGGAAATAAGAATTGTTAAAAAGGACAAAAAAAGACAATTGTGAATGTGAAAAAATAACAAACCCACACCAAAAGTATCTAGTTTGTTAGTTAATTTATTTTTATTATACACTCTGGTCAATTAAATGTTTAATTTTTGAAAAATTAGTTTTAACAATTTTTTTCATGTGTCAGGCTTTATAGGGTTGAACGTAGATGTTTCAATGGCTTAATATAGTTCTGTTTTAAACTATGAGAATTCTGGATGTATCAGCTTTTTTAAAAATTAAGAATTCTCAGAGAACTACCTCCCTTGTTCGCATGTTTTCCTCAAATGTTTTTTCCTCAATTTTTTTTATTCACATTTTTATATTCTAATTCTGATTATTAGTTTACTGTGGCTACGTCTGTTTTGATCCCTATTGCCTGTAACCTCATGGAAAGGAGCAAAGTAATCTCACTCATTCTAGCAGCTTACAGCATCTTTCTGGCTTTCCTTAGACAATCTGCCCAATTGCCTCACAAAAAAGAACTCACTGTGGTCTATTTTACAATGTTAAACCAATTCTTCCTTCAAGAAAAAAAAACAATCCCACTATAATGTGAACATTCTGTTCTTTTACTAGTTTATGATCTTAGGGCTGGTTTTGGAAGGACTTAAAAGTTTTTATGAAATTCTGCACACTGATTACACACACACACACACACACACACACACACACACACACAAATGCACGCACACACATACGCACACAAACCTGTTAAATTCAAAACATGTGCCTCAATGCCTTTGTTATGTATCAGTCCCATTTGGACAGATCATTTAAGCTTCATAGTAGAAACTAGTATTCTGCAGCTCTACACAAAACACTCTGGTTTAATAGCAATAGCATAGTTTTTTTAGAATTCAATCTTTTTTAGGATTCACATGTAGCTGCCATTAAGAAACCTTAAAGGAACATATGGTTTAGAATTGTTTATATACATATGGGTGAAATATTAGGAAAACAACAACAAGGCATCACTAAGGTGTTGGCTCACTACAAGCTGGCATAACAGTTTCAGTGTGCCTTAGCATTACAAGTCTTTGGAACTGTACTGTGATGACTATCATTCTTCCAAAACATATTTCCTCAGTTGTTTGGCTCATTCCACCACTGTGCTCTAGGATGCGCTATTGGGGATCTTTTCTGCCAGCTGCCATCAGACTCCACCATGCCTTTTCCCTGTATATACATACAATCATTTACATAGGGTGCCATACTCGCCAAACCAATTCCCACCACTGGGTTGTGGGATTATCTTTGATTCTGGTGGTGGAGAGTGCTGTCTAGCACACAGTGACATGCTTCATCTTTTGTGTATCTGTATGCTCAACCTCATGTTTCATTGGTGTTTTTGTAAATTTGAGTTTAACATACTGACAGTTTGAAAAATGTCTGACTCGTAGTTTAATAATCAAGATCGGTGTTATCAATAGCTAGTAATAGAAATAGCAAATAACACTGATAATCACAATTATGTTTACAGTTCTTCTGTAATTCTAAATCTGACTTCAGCATAATCTGACCAATTTGAGAACTAAAATGAATAACAACCTACCCACAAACACTTCACATAACTAAGTTAGTTTGAGCAGTTTTATTAAATAAAAAAAAAAAAAAAACACACACACACACACACAGCTAAAACAAAACACAAAAATACACTTCCATACCTGTGTATATTCAACTCATTATACCAATCATTTAAATAAAAACAAAGGATTGCAAAGGATATTGGACATTCCTTTCCTCCACTGAAACTATTAACCACTTACTACATTTTAAGATTTTGAGGCTTCCAAAAACAATATATATACTGTATCTCACAAAAGTGAGTACAGCCCTCACATTTTTGCAAACATTTGATTATATCTTTTCATGTGACAACACTAAAGAAATGACACTTTGCTACAATGTAAAGTAGTGAGTGTACAGCTTGTGTAACAGTGTAAATTTGCTGTCCCCTCAAAATAACTCAACACGCAACCATTAATGTCCAAACCACCGGTAACAAAAGTGATTACACCCCTAACTGAAAATATCCAAATTGGGCTCAAAGTGTCAATATTTTGTGTGGACCCCATTATTTTCCAGCACTGCCTTAACCCTCTTGGGCATGGAGTTCACCAGAGCTTCAAAGGTTGCCACTGGAGTCCTCTTCCACTCCTCCATGACGACATCACGGAGCTGGTGGATGTTAGAGACCTTGTGCTCCTCCACCTTCCATTTGAGGATGCCCCACAGATGCTCAATAGGGTTTAGGTCCATGCTTGGTCAGTCCATCAACTTCACCCTCAGCTTCTTTAGCAAGGCAGTGGTCGTCTTCGAGGTGTGTTTGGGTTCGTTATCATGCTGGAATACTGAATAATGATCATGCTCTGCTTCAGTATGTCACAGTAAATGTTGTCATTCATGGTTCCCTCAATGAACTGTAGCTCCCCAGTGCCAGCAGCACTCATGCAGCCTCAGACCATCACACTCCCACCACCATGCTTGACTGTATGCAAGACACACTTGTCTTTGTACTCCTCACCTGGTTGCCGCCACACACGCTTGACACCATCTGAACCATAATAAGTTTATCTTGGTCTCATCAGACCACAGGACATGGTTCCAGGAATCCATGTCCTTAGTCTGCTTGTCTTCAGCAAACTGTTTGCGGGGTTTCTTGTCCATCATCTTTAGAAGAGGCTTCCTTCTGGGATGACAGCCATGCAGACCAATTTGTTGCAGTGTGCGGCGTATGGTCTGAGCACTGACAGGCTGACCCCACACCCCTTCAATCTCTGCAGTAATGCTGGCAGCACTCTGTCTATTTCCCAAAGAAAACCCCTGGATATGACGCTGAGCACGTGCACTCAACTTCTTTGGTCGACCATGGCGAGGCCTGTTCTGAGTGGAACCTGTCCTGTTAAACCGCTGTATGGTCTTGGCCACTGTGCTGCAGCTCAGTGTCAGGGTCTTGGCAACCTTCTTATAGCCTATAGGCTATCTTTATGTAGAGCAACAATTCTTTTTTTCAGTTCCTCAGAGAGGTCTTTGCCATGAGGTGCCATGTTGAACTTCATTGGGCATGGAGTTCACCAGAGCATTCAAAGTAGTGAATGTACAGCTTGTGTAACAGTGTAAATTTGTTGTCCCCTCAAAATAACTCAACACACATCCATTAATGTCTAAACCGCTGGCAACAAAAGTGAGTACACCCCTAAGTGAAAATGTCCATATTGGACCCAATTAGCCATTTTCCCTCTCCGGTGTCATGTGACTTGTTAGTGTTACAAGGTCTCAGGTGTGAATGGGGAGCAGGTGTGTTAAATTTGGTGTTTCTCACACTCCCTCATATTGGTCACTAGAAGTTCAACATGGCACCTCATGGCAAAGACCTCTCTGAGGAACTGAAAAAAAGAATTGTTGCTCTACATAAAGATAGCCTATAGGCTATAAGAAGGTTGCCAAGACCCTGACACTGAGCTGCAGCACAGTGGCCAAGACCATACAGCGGTTTAACAGGACAGGTTCCACTCAGAACAGGCCTCGCCATGGTCGACCAAAGAAGTTGAGTGCACGTGCTCAGCGTCATATCCAGGGGTTTTCTTTGGGAAATAGACAGAGTGCTGCCAGCATTACTGCAGAGATTGAAGGGGTGTGGGGTCAGCCTGTCAGTGCTCAGACCATACGCCGCACACTGCAACAAATTGGTCTGCATGGCTGTCATCCCAGAAGGAAGCCTCTTCTAAAGATGATGGACAAGAAACCCCGCAAACAGTTTGCTGAAGACAAGCAGACTAAGGACATGGATTCCTGGAACCATGTCCTGTGGTCTGATGAGACCAAGATAAACTTATTATGGTTCAGATGGTGTCAAGCGTGTGTGGCGGCAACCAGGTGAGGAGTACAAAGACAAGTGTGTCTTGCATACAGTCAAGCATGGTGGTGGGAGTGTGATGGTCTGAGGCTGCATGAGTGCTGCTGGCACTGGGGAGCTACAGTTCATTGAGGGAACCATGAATGACAACATTTACTGTGACATACTGAAGCAGAGCATGATCATTATTCAGTATTCCAGCATGATAACGAACCCAAACACACCTCGAAGACGACCACTGCCTTGCTAAAGAAGCTGAGGGTGAAGTTGATGGACTGGCCAAGCATGGACCTAAACCCTATTGAGCATCTGTGGTGCATCCTCAAATGGAAGGTGGAGGAGCACAAGGTCTCTAACATCCACCAGCTCCGTGATGTCGTCATGGAGGAGTGGAAGAGGACTCCAGTGGCAACCTTTGAAGCTCTGGTGAACTCCATGCCCAAGAGGGTTAAGGCAGTGCTGGAAAATAATGGGGTCCACACAAAATATTGACACTTTGAGCCCAATTTGGATATTTTCAGTTAGGGGTGTAATCACTTTTGTTACCGGTGGTTTGGACATTAATGGTTGCGTGTTGAGTTATTTTGAGGGGACAGCAAATTTACACTGTTATACAAGCTGTACACTCACTACTTTACATTGTAGCAAAGTGTCATTTCTTTAGTGTCGTCAAATGAAAAGATATAATCAAAGATTTACAAAAATGTGAGGGGTATATTCACTTTTGTGAGATTATATATATATATATATATATATATATATATATATATATATATATATATATATATATATATATATATATATATATATTTGCACCCATCTTGAACCTCCAACTTCACTGAAATGTTTTGTTACTTCTTTCCATGGGATAACTGTAGTCAGCTAAATGCTTTCCACTTACTCACTAATTAGGGCAAGTTTAAAGTCAATTATGTGTATATGAGGGAACATTGGCCTGTGTCATATGCATATAATATGTAAATAATGGACTAGTGGCCAGGAGTTTCTTTCCACACAGCTGAAGCTACTTCATCAACTGCCCTCAAATCTCTACTCTTTTTGATGTCATATGACGGTTAATGAATAAGATGCAGATTCATTTATACACTATTGCTTGCACTCAAATCAATTATTATCATGCAAAAGAAATACTGTTAAGACTTTAATAGTGGTAATTCAGTGTTTTGGGCATACAGTGCCAATATTTCCTGTATGTTTCACTGTGTGTAACACACTGCTCATCTGCGTTTGTTATGTAAATCTCCACTTTCTAGTTCAAAATTGTAACTACAGTTGTGTTAGTGACATCATATGACATGGCAAACAATACTTATTCATTTATTTTTTTATTTTTTATTTTTAGGAATTTAACTTTTGACTTAAATATGAAACCCGCTCAGATGAAGATAAAAGGAAGATGGGACGCCAGTTTTACCAGAAGCACTTTTAATGAGAATGTACAAATCAATGTGAGCTAGCTAGTGAGGTAGTTGTTGTGCTATAAAGTGAGTGTAGCTTCTTCGGGATCTATTTATGCTAGCAGAGCAAAAAATAAACAGAATATTTGTCCATATAATGTCCGAAATGTCACTTATTCGATATTAAAACAATATCACACTAAGGACAATTGGTTTATATTGATTATATTATATTATATTATATTATATTATATTATATTATATTATATTATATACTGATTACCTATGGTCAAATCAAAGTTGTGCCAATATACTCCTGCTTGGTTGGAATTAAAACCTGCCCCCACACCGGCCTTTTGCAGATAAGATTGGACACCCCTGCTCTAGACCGACCACATATGTGCATGATGTCATCGTTTTCACAGATTCTCGTTTTTGTAAGTTTACATGGAGATGATAATGACAGAGTTTTCAAAAACTTTGAAACCCGTTTTCAAAGTTAGCATTTTTAGGCCCAAAAACGCCGTTGTCGTGTAAACGAATAGCCAAACTAATTTAGTTGGAAATGTTGTCATGTAAACCGCCCCTTAGCTGTGCTGTCTGTTTTATCTCTGTACCAAAGTAATTGTGGAGAGGTGTGAATCACTGCCCAGCAGGGAGCTCACACCTCTTCTCTTTCCCATCGCCCTGCTCACAGGCAGCTAAACACAGAGTCCCATTATTCTACACACAGAAACCCAACAGTGTCCTGACTAATCTTATAACAGACTTGCGGTGCTAAAATAATTCATTTGTTTATACTGATTGGAAATGTCAGATAACTTGATTTCCATTCCGCCTGCAGGATGAAACACCAGTGTACTGCAAAAAAAAAGGATTCTTTAGTTCAACGCAAGTTCAGCTCAACTAAAATGTTGAAATGTGTTTTTATGGAATCACGCTGAGCTTCTACGTATGTTTTGGTTCGTGAGCTTTCCTGTAACTGTGACTAAAAAATCTCATATGCTCAGAATTCTTCAATGATGTGTGTATGTGTGTGTGCACATGTGATTATTGGCTCCATATGTGAAAGGAAAGTAGTCTATGTCACACTCAGTTTCTCTTTGGAACACCCAGAAAAGGAATGTTTATGTGTGTGTTGGTCAGTAGGGAAACCACCTCTTCAGGCTTGGTAAAACACAGAGAACGGATGCCAGAGCCAGTCTAAATTATGGTTGCCTTTGTGTGTGTGTGTGTGTGTGTGTGTGTGTGTGTGTGTGTGTGTGTGTGTGTGTGTGTGTGTGTGTGTATGTGTGTGTGTGCGTGTGCGTGTGTGCGTGTGTGTGTGTGTGTGTGTGTGTGTGTGTCTGTCTGTCTGTCTGTCTGGGAGGGGGGTGGCACATGGGTAGGAATATCTGACACTTTTGAGCTTGTGGGGATATTTGATGGTTAGGTAAAGACACAGAAATCACACTCGTTGCAGACCAAAACATCTGAATAACATCGTTTCAATCTGGTTCTAAGTGAACTCTAGTCGGCTTAGCACTAGACAGTCACCACACGAGTCAACCCTGAATCAACCCAACTGAAGAAAGTGAACCAAATATCCTGGATTTTGGATTGCAGGCAGAATTTTAAAAAAGTAGCTAAACAGAGCCAAAGCACAGCACCAAAGTACTGCAGAAATGTGATGTCATCTGAAAATTTTAACCGACGAACAAAAGGAGAAAATAAATATTTGATTTGATCAAATGTTTTAAAGTACTTATTTACATAATTATCTGATAATGTATTTAGAGCCAGTTCCATGATCTCTGCACTCTGGGAAATTTTTGTGGCTTCTTTGTGCACTTGGCAAAGAATTGCTTGTGTTTTCGCAGTATTTCTGAGCAATCAATAAATGTTTCATGAGTATGTTTTCGGACCTACACACTCGTTAGATCATTCAATTATGTTCAACCAACCCAAACCAAACAACAAACACACCAATTTTTTTTTTTTACTCCTAATTTGGCATACAGACCAATACTTGTGAAAGCATCATTGGTTGTGCTGTTTGGTCTGGATTTGGATTTATTTGTCTGATTTTACTTGTGGTAGGTTGGACTGTGTTTAGCGTCAACTTAAAGCTATCGAACATTCGCAGTGTGTGAGCGAAGAGTCCTAACATAAGTTCATTTTGAAAAGTGGCCAGTAAGTGAAAGATAACAAGCAGATAGATGAAGAGAAAGTAAACAAGTTCAAGAGAAGATGAAAGAGAGAGAGAGTACAGGCTTTTCCTGTCCATCTGTGTGTGTCTGATTATGGTGGCTGTTAATCTCTTCCTTACTTTCTCACTTACTTTGTCAGTCTTTCTTTCTCTCATCACCATTTTTCTTCTTCTCTTGTCGGCCCCTGGGTCTTTCTGAGTTATTGAACTGTGGTTTGAATTTAATTATGTGTGAACTAGACCTGTTAAGCAATGAATCACCTTAATTGTTTTTGTTTTATTTTTTCATCAGCCCACCTGAGAATGTGTGCTTATTGTCTTCTTGTTGTTGGTTCATATATACGTGTATTATCCTAACACACAACATTAGTTGTGACCAGGATAAAGCGATTACTAAAGAATGAATGAATAAATAAATAATAACATATAATGGTCAAAGTTATGTTTTAAGCTGTACCATTTAGGCCTTATTGCCGCATACTTTTATGGCTATATAAGAAAAACATAATTTATGATGACATGGGATGAACAAGCCATTACATCATCTGTAAAAGATCCGAGACCAGATGCAGAAGCAAGTGCAGATGTTCTTTATTATACACTAACAAATTAAACCAATGCAGTGAAAGGAAACAAACTAGCAAAATAACAACAAAGGAACAGACTAAGGCAAGGCAAGGCAATTGTCCATGATGAGTGTGAGATCATCAGTGTTATGGCAGTTGTCATATAATAACATCTGTGTTAAGCCATTGACTAGCTAGAGCAAACCTAGAATATGTATTTTAAATAGCACATGACATAATCTATTATGGCATTAAACATTAAAACAGCAGTCCTGCTACTGTTAAGTAAGGTTCATGTTGTTATAGGAATATAATCAAAGGCTTTTATTCCTTTTATACCACAGCAATTTGCCTATGATTAAAATGTTTATTTTACTAATGAAGTATACATCAGGCTTTTTAACATTTGTCCAAATTTATGCTCATATTTAAGTTCAATTATATTATCACTTACATTATAGCAGTTATAAATAGTCATTTAGAAACCAGCTTCTCTTTTCTTTCTCTCTTGAAGTCAATAAGACAAAACACACACACAGCTTTACATGTCACTGAGAAGCTGGAAAGTGCAAAGTCCTCTGTCCTGTTAGACTTTTCTAAGGCTGTTACAATGCACTGACACTCGAGACTCATTCTTCCATCCATTTTCTGTACTGCTTATCCGACACAGGGTCATGGGGGAGCCTGGAGCCTATCCCAGGGAACTCAGGGCACAAGGCAGGGGACACCTTGGATGGGGTGCCAACCCACTGCAGGGCACATACACACACCCATTCACACACTATGGACAATTTGGAAATGCCAATCAGACTGCCAATCAGTCTTTGAACTAGGGAAGAAACCGGAGTACCCGGAGGAAATCCCCAAAGCACGGTGAGAACATGCAAACTCCACACACAAAGGGTAGAGGTGGGATTTGAACCCCCAACCATGGAGGTGTGAGGCAAACATGCTAACCACTGAGGCCCAGTTTACACTAGTGGATTTTCATTTTAAAACACCATTTAATGAAAACAATCCTTTTGCTTTGTTTCAGAAATGATCTCCATCCTCACTGCACAACCGAATACGCATGTCAGATGACCATTGATGCACACTGGGCATGCGCATACAAGTGTAAACAGGAAGTTGGCTGCCAGTCACTGGCAGGCACAACAAACCGGTGGCCCAAGTAGGGTTTACGCCACTTGAAATGAGATTTGTTGGCGATTGCTCTAATCATAGCTTGCCTCTTGCGCATATAGACAGCTGCAGTATTATAAAATACAGAATTGAACTGCACAATGGCGGCTAAGAATGACAACAAAGCCAGCAAAGATTGAGGTTCAGTCTCCAGGTTGTCGTGTATACGACCAAGGTAGCGTAATGGTCATATGGTAGAGGCTTGACGAATCAGGGAAGGATACGTAATGATCCAGAAGACCCAGTCAGGTGGCGAATGTGGGCAGCCATGCCTTCATTTTCAAAAGTCTTCGTTTTGGTCTGTTTACACTGAAACATGAGCCTGGAGTTTTCAAACTAAAATGGGCTCTCCGGCGTTTCCAAAAGTCTCCGTTTTCGAGGATCAAAAACGCTGGAGTAGTGTAGACAATAGGCTTAACCTTAGAAAAGTTATGCACTTTAAAATGAAAACACACTAGTGTAAACAGGGCCAAAGCCACTATGCCCCCCGAGCCTCGTTCAATAAATGTCTAATAAATGTATACTTACAGAAAACTTCACCATTTCAATGTTAATCTACCATTTGAATTATAGCCAGAATTACTGTCAGAGCTGCTGTTATAGAAAATGAACAACATCAACAATTATCAGCATCTTCTGACTCAAGAAGACAACAGCGGTATGGTATAAGGAGGTTTTTTCATCAGTGTTTATAATTGTCATATCATATGTATAGTAATATCTGTTTTACACCACACACTAACCAAAGCACAAATAACAATGTGACATAGTATATTATGACATTAAATCTTATGACAGCAATCATGAATAATGGTAACATAACATGTCATTTCCTATGACACCACAGGACATCAGACATCAAAGTGTTACCATTTCTCATTTATTAAAGTTTATTATTGAATTATAAACTTTTATAAAATTATAAACTTTTAATTATAAAATTCATTGATATTTATTCCTTGGTTAGATTCTCAACTTTTGTAGAACTTAAATTAAGGACATTTAAAGGAACATGTTTAAATGTTGTCCTGGGATGAGCACAGGACAGTCTTTATACTTACAGCAGCAATTCTTCAATAGGACAAATTTACCATATCCAGGTGAGATTATCTACTGAAGCAAGGGCATCAACTGTCAATATTATTATCAAAATTAAAAACAGGTGATTGTGTTTAATTGCTTTTACACTTATTGCCATTTTCCTTCCAAAAATTCTAATCCAAAATCTATCTATCTATCTATCTATCTATCTATCTATCTATCTATCTATCTATCTATCTATCTATCAATCAATCTATCTATCTATCTGTCTGTCTGTCTGTCTGTCTGTCTGTCTGTCTGTCTGTCTGTTTGTCTGTCTCAACTCCTTCACAGAATTTTCTGCTTATGGATAGTAAGGACACAGCTTTTTTTTTTTTTTTTTTTTGGCATGTGCTTTTGTTTTTTATTTCTGTTCTAGTCCTGTCTCCACCCCTGTCCTCCACCCCTGTCCACTGGTTTGGTACCCAGTTATGTTCACCTGTTTTATGTTAGCTCTTGATAAGCTTGTATTTGTCTGCTGATTCTTTGTTTTATTGTGAAGTCTTATCATGCTTTTTTATCATGTCATAAAGTCCAAGCCTAGTTTTCTGTGTTTTCTGTGTTCAGACCCTTGGCTGTCATACAGTTTATGATTATGGATATTCCTAAGATGAAACCTGTCTGTCTGCATAGTGGCCAATGCTATGATGTCATTTGCAGGATTGCCCTTAAACACACATGGAGCACCCACTCATGTGCCTCTACCACAAATTACAGTTGTAGTGAGTAATGATGAAGTCTGCTAGACTACTGTCTGTTGTTGTGCTTTATTTGCAATTCAGATTGAGCCAAATAGAGTTATCACACCCGCTTCTGGGTTTTTCCTTTTTTTTGTTACATTAATCAATCTGGAAGTAAACTTCATTGGAACCAAATGCAGGTAGGAACTGACAGCTGGGAGATCTGGAGGACAATCCAGACCATATGACTGGTCAGTTTACTGCAAGCAAATGGTTTTGTTTTGTGCTGACCCTGTGAATGTAAAGCCATTTCATTAATCACTTGCTGTGTTTCCATCCAAGGGTTTAAAAAATAAAAAGTTTTAGCATGATGGAATTTTTTTTCCATCAAACTTTAGCAGATAAACTGTCAATATCTGAAAAGTTACAAAAAACATGGAGAAGCAGGAAAAAATAAAACATTTATGCATAAATTTGCAGTCTTTGTTCTACATATCTGTCTGAAGATGTGAATATGCAGTGTCATGCACAGTTCCAGGTGTGCTAACACAAATATCTTGAATTTAACACTTGTCTTCAATGAATTATTGACGGGCATCCTTTACAGTTCATATAATTTAGTAGCCTTTAGCTGGAGGAACAACAGGAATATGCTTGCCATGTAGCATGCCATAAATGTGTGGTACAAGGTGTGCCAAAGAATTATGGTACGATTTAGCTTGCCTATGCAATATTTGGTAACTTCATATGTCTGCACATCATTCTCTCTGTAATAGCCTTACATACTGCATAAACACAATGGTGGACGGTTGTTTTACTGACACCAAATGTTTCTCATGGTCTCTTGGGTGGAAACTGGAGGACAGTGGTCAAACAGTTGGTCCTATGAATGTGTACAGTACTTCAAAAGTTGGTCTTCTCATTCGAAAATGTTGAAGCCAGACATGTTCACAGAAATTATTTTGGACAATGTGGGTTATTTTTCTATTTTTCCATAATTATGTGATGACACATACACGACTCAGTCATTTAAGATCAATTACGTGTCTGTCCTTTGTTCTGTTTTTGGGTCAAGATGTTTCTGTCCAAGATTATGTTTCTGTTTTTGTGTTTTTGTCTTATGTTTTTCTGTTATGTTTTTCTCTTATTAGCCTTGGGTATGTCCTTTGCACATACACAGTAGTATAAAAACCGGCTGTGTCCAACTTATGTTTAGAGTATAGAGTGCCCAGGTGGTCTTTGTGGCACACAGCCAAGTTATTATCAGTTCCAAAGACATGCTGGCTATATACCAAGGATATGATAAAAGAGTTTTTGTTAAGAACTTCTTTCTATCATGCAGGATTCAATTTGAGTAGTATGTAAGTTAAGGCACTGAACTGATCATCCTGTTTTTACGTTACTGTATCTTAAAGGTACAAAATAAATCAGTGTACCGGAAAAGCATGATGAGCCTGCAGGCAAATTTGCTAATTAGCTGTTAGCATCTATTAAACCATCATTCAACTACATTTGAATACCTTTTACCTTTGTACACATTACTCAGCATTAAAGTTGTGTGAGGGAAATTACTCATTTTAAGTTTGTTCTTGTTCATGTTCATCTGAGGATAACGCATAAGAAGGATCAGTACAGAATGTTTATCTGCTTTCAGAGACACAAACATATTCTTCTGTTCAAGGTTCGTCTGTCCAAGACCCTGAAACAAAGCCTGTTTGAACTGCCTCAAACTGCTTCTTATCAGTACACAGAATTATGTCATGCTCTGTGTTTCATATATATATAGTAGTGGTTTAGTACAAGGGCTTCAGAATGCTCTCATTATTCTATCCTGCTTTATATTTTCCTGTATTAACCATCTTTCTGTAATAAACCTTTTTACCTTCAGAGGACGAGTCTGCGAGTGTTGTCTAATTTCCACGACAATTTGGCATCACCTGGCTGGGCTGCGCCAGTCTTTCAGCTTTTCTGGACAACAAGCAAACCGGAGAACGCCCATGGAAAAGTTTCACCCTAAAAACCGTGTTGACATAGGCGGTTTGACCTTTGTTGTGCAGAGCGAAAGACCGATGCAGCCTTACCACTGACCGGTAGAAATCATCAAAAAACAGCCTTAAGGTAAATTAGAATTTTACCTGTGTATTGCTAAAGCAAATTTTAATTTGTGTATTGCTGTTTGTATGGAAGGGAGTCAATGAGATAAGAAATGTGCGTATTACATTGAGAGAAGTATTACATGGAGGTGATTTTTTATAAGAATTTCGAGGAACTTCGCCTCTGTGATGGCAGAGAGATTGGTGTTTCTTAGATCACAGCTTTAAAACTAAGATATATACCGATGGGTATATATATAGAGAGAGAGATAATAATGGTAAAAATATTTGCTAATGGAAAGAGTCCGTTTCGAGGAATAAATAAGTAAAGAGAGTACTTATTAAGAAGCGCAAGAGGCGCAGTATTTTTACAGTGGATTATTATCAAGTGGCATGCCCCACTGACTCATTCCAGCATATCAGCGATACATGATATATTTTGCAAATTTAACGCACAAGTAAATTTTACTGAGATAAAAAAAATAATAAAATAATAATTATTATTTAAAAAAGAAGGGAAGAGAAAACTGTAAGTCCTGCCAAATTGCTGTATGTGGACTCGCCCTCACAGGTAAACTTATTTACACTCTTAAGGTTTGCTCTATTGAACCTATGGGTTATATGATTAATTGAATGTCTAGAGATTTGGCACACATTTTGAACCTTTTCTGTCTGTGCACGAGAATGCATATTCACTTGATTTTCATAGCTTGTTAAATTGATTAAAACTTGAAAGTTATAGAAGGTGTAAAAATAAAAAAAAAATATGGGGAAAACATGTAGCAAAGCACGCCCTGACACATGCTATGGTATGTACAGGGTGTTCATCTGTTGATCCTAATATCACATTTATGCGTGTCAATTATGGGAAAGGATGTTTGAACCAATATGATGTATGGGTTAAAGAATGTGCTTTCCCTGAAAAAGGTAGTTTTAGCCTCAGACAGTTAGAATAACTGAAACTTAATTTGGAGACAAAGGACAGAGAAAGAGTGAGAGACCCCTAAAACGAAGAGTGACATGCAGTTTTTGGCTGACTGGAAGGCATTTGCTGAATGGCAGAGCGAGGCACATATAAGAGAGAAAAAATGTCAGGCAGGGCCCTCATTTGTTTCTCAGTGTGCTAAATTGCAGAAAGCCGATCCCGATCTGGACTCATCCCCACCATGACGCCCACAGCCAATAAGAAGGGAGGAACCTGCAGTTTCAGAGGCCCCTCCTCACGATGAAGCGGCCTAGCCTTCGCCACTCTATCCGAACTTGTCAGAACTGAGCCACCAACCCCCACCAAACTATGTGCCAGCCGTCCTTTCTTCACTTGTGGTGTTACACACGAGATCCCAAGTGAAGGGACCAACAACATTGCTGCCTGAGGGCTTCAGACCAACAAAATCGGACAGAGAAGGGACAATGCACAAAGTGGTAAATGCCCCAATGCTAGAAGTGGCTGGAGAAGGAGGCCCTATGCTAGTTCACAGAACCTGGACATTGGAAGACATCAGGAGCAGCATGACGCATCTGCTGGCACTCCGCGAAGTAGGAGGACAAAAGTTTGGGGATGAACTTCAGATATTCTGCAGAGAATTCAGACCCACCACTCATGAACTGCGACAACTGCTCATGGCAAAACTTGGCACGGACTGGGTCAAAGTTTCATGTGAATTCCTAGAGAACGATGTCCGTCTGATCAACCCACAGTGGGATGATGGAGTCAACGCAAGGTACAGAGCACAAATCTCGGCGCTCCAGCAGAGGCGGACAAACACCTTTCCTGTGCAAATGGACATGACAAAAAAAAAAAGCAAAGTGCACGCAGCAAGATTCAGAGACTGTATCACAGTACCTGTCCAGGCTCACTGAGATCCATGAAGCAAACTCAGGCTTGGAGAACCCCGACGCTCTGGCAGATGGGCAGGCGGCCGTCACAGCATGGGAGTCACATCTCAGAAACAGCTTTATGAACGGCATGAAACCAGAAATTGCTGTTATAATCAAACAACAATGTATCACCTGGGACACTGGAAGCCCTACACAAGTGGAAAGGTATGCAATCCACGCGGAGAAGCTCCTACGAGAGGCAAAGGAAAGAAAGATGGAGAGGAGAGGAAGACCAAAAGCACGCAGACATGGAAGACCCGGCCATCAGGGCTATGGACCAGGATTAAATTGTTACAACTGCGAAAAAGTTGGACATTTTGCAAGAGACTGTCCAGAGCAGAAGCGAACTGATGGGCGGAGCTAAGGGAAGGGTGAGGCACCTGGGAACAGAAGAGGTGACATCAGACACCCAAACTATCAGTTAGCTCACAAAGAACAGGAATATATGCACACACCCACATCCAACATTAGCCAGACTGACAATTCACAAATGTCTGAACCAGTCATGACCCTTAACCTTTTAAAGTATAATGCCTCTCCTTTTACACAGTTACCATGTATATCTCTTGTAGTTAATGGGCAAAGTGTCACAGTTTTGGTAGAATGAGGAGCAACGTATTCAGTAATAAAAAACTGCGAATTAAAAGAATCCCAGAAATTGAGTTCACGGTCACTGCACTCCATGGATAGGAAATTCAGTATTAGAACCTTTCTCTGAACTGTTAGTTTGTGAATGTGAAAATGGGAAAAGAGTAACCCATCAATTCCTAACTTCGTCTTCATGTCCAGTCAATCTACTGGGCAGGGACTTAATGTGTGTTTTACACTTAAATTTGATGTCCCCACCTCAGGGAGTAACAATAACTGATGACTCATGTTTGGGAACTAAATTTGTTAAAGAAACAGAGCTCTGTGTTTATCAATGGTCCATGCATAACAAGCCTAGACCCTGTGCTCATTTGTTGACGTTGGCACATGATAAGATGAAGGACAACTATGTTGATTTTATGCTGTCCTCTGCCCTTCATTGCACAGCACAAGTGAATGAAGGAAGAGACTTTATTTTTGAGAAAGAATGGCTTATGGATATCCCAGAAAGTGAAGAGTTGTACTTATATTGGTGTGACAAATTTTGTGCATGTTCAGTCAAATTGAGTGACATGCAGTTGCGTGTATTTTTTGTCCCAGAATCAGCGCCCCACGTCTCATTAGCCAAAATAAAGAACAAACAGTAGAAAGACGTGGGATTGTGGGTCAGATTATGTGAGAGTGGGAAAATTATAGATTGGGAACAGAAACCCACCTCCAACATGTGGTACAGCCTGATGCTGGGAGTTTATTAAAAAAATTCTTTCTGGAAATGTGCATGGTTCACCTGGATGTAATATGTCATGACAAGGGAATGTTTCTGAACCTTAGGACAAGCCCCACACCCCTAGAGATACACCCACAATTGAAGAAGGTGCCTCTCAGGCTGTGGGCCCAAGGGAAAAATGACGTAGGCCTGATTGGAAATGCACCACCAGTCGTGATCACGCCCAAATCTGACTTTAGGCCTAGACAATCTCAATACCCTCTTAAATCAGAAGGTATTGAGGGCATTGGACCAGATTTCAATTCATTATTGAAGGCAGGGGTCATTGTTCCCTGTCCTCATTCGTCAGTGCGCACTCCAATATTTCCAGTGTGAGAAGCAAAAAAAAAAAAAAAAAAACCCGAAAAACCCTACAACCTGATGAATGGAGATTTGTACAAGATTTGCAAGCGGTTAATGCAGCAGTCAAACAGAGAGCTCCAGATGTGCCAAATTCTTACACTACATTAAACCACGTTCCAGCAAATAGTGAATGGTTTTCAGTCGTAGATTTAGCTAATGCGTTTTTTTCAGGATACCTCTTGATAAAGACAGTGAGTTTTGGTTTGCATTCATATTTGACGGACATCCTTACACATTCACTCGCTTGTGTTAAGGGTATTGTGAGTCACTAACGATATACAACCAAATGCTAAAGGACAGCTGGGCACCTCTAACACTTTCTCCAGGGCACAGAGTGAAACTGACACCATTAAATTGTTGCAGCATCTTGCCAAAGAAGGCCACAAAGCCAGTCTCTCCAAATTACAGTATGTACAAGAAGTGAGATTTCTTGGGTCATGACATTTCTGCAAAGGGAAAGAAACTCTCAGCTGACAAAGTATCTGCAATCCAGAAGATTCCCAAGCCCCTGACGAAGAAACCGGTTCTATCTATCCTAGGTATGTGTTTGTATCGCAGGACTTTCATTCTAAACTATTCCAGTCTAGAAGCACCACTCAGAGAGATGGCATATGTGACAGGTTGGACAGCTCATTCTCAGGTAAGTTGGATCCAGTCGCTGCAGAATTTCCCCCATGTGTACATGCAGTAGGAGCAGCTGAGAAAGCTGTGGTGGCATCCAGAGACCTGGTAGGTTACTCAGAATTTGAACCTCTTGGTTCCACATGAGGTGTAGATACTCCTACTTGAACAGAAAACCCCACACCTGTCCACCCAATGGTGGCTGCACCATAAAACTGTACTACTAGAATGTCACTATAAAACGATGTACTGTCCTTAACCCTACTACTCTTCTTCCAACAGAGGGGGACAGAGTTTCCCCGGAGACTAATGGGAGACTAACGAACTCTGCTCCCCTAGAGTCGACCTAAAGGATGTTCCATTGGAAAACCCAGATTTGATCCTTTTTGTGGTCGGGTCTGCATCACGTGACCCAGAGACAGGTAAAAATCAAGTGGGCTATGCAGTAGTGACTGCACACGAGATGGTCTGTCAGGAAATCTCCCCTCAAACCTTTCAACACAAGCAGCTCAAATATATGCCCTCATAGAGGCAGGAAGGCATGAAGACGTGCTGAGGGATAGTCAGTAAATATCTACACTGACAGTGGATATTCCTTTGAGGTAGTACATGATTTGGGGACAATTTGGAAACACAGGAACTTCCTGATGAGTTCAGGAACACTATGCAGTCCTACTTCCCAAAACTATTGCAGTATGCAAATGTGATGCACACACTAACAAATTAGACCCTGTTTTCCTAGGAAAACTTAAGTGGACAGTGCAGCAAAGCAAGCAGCTGCATCTATAGTCCCAAAACTCAAAAGAAAATAATCACTCCTTCTTTACAGCTTTCAGACCTCCAAGCACGAGCTATGGATGAGGAAAAGGCTGTGTGGCGCAAAGCAGGCTGCACTGTTGTTGACCAAGTTTGGCGGTGCCCCCAGGGCTGTCCTTGTCTTCAAAGTTGACGCATGGCAGGGACCATGCGTCAAAAGGAGGAATGATAGCTGCGATAAAGCATTGGTTTCTCTAATTACTCTAAAAATATCTTTTTTTTTTGGAAAAAAAAAAGCAACTCATAACGTGGGTTGAGGTTTGAAGGTAGAGAAGGCCATGTCCCTATGTCCAAACAGGACACAGACGCTGTAGCAAAGGTGTTGCTTAGAGAAGTAGTTCCTAGATGGGGAACTCCCACAAAAAATCTCAAGTGATAATGGCACACCTTTTGTGAGCTATGCCCTTAAATAGGTGAGTAAATATTTGGGTATTGACTTAAAGCAGGACTGTGCATATCATCCAGCTAGTGGTGGGGTGGTAGAGAGAGAAAATGGGACGCTAAAAAACAGACTGAGCAAATGCAGTTCTGAAACAGGCTTAGGATGGGCTTAGCCCCTTTGGGATACTGTTTGGGAGACCTCCACACACAGGAATTGGACCTGTGACAGCTCCTCTTCCTGATGCTGCAGCATGTGATGACGCAATGTTAAATTACTGTGCAACCCTGTCCTCTGCCCTGCACTCTATCCACAAGCAGGTAAAGGCAGCGCTTTCAGCTGCAGCCACGGGTCCGCTGCATGATCTGAAGTCCGGAGAGTGGATCGTGATCAAGGATTTCCGCAGGACCAGGTGGAACAAGCCACGGTGGTCTGGGCCATACCAGGTTCTCTTTGTGACTCATTCAGCAGTGAAAGTCAACCAGAGAGCCACATGGATGCGTGCGAGCCACTGCAGGAGGCTGCCAGAGCCAAGCATTGGGCTGGAGAAGACTTCAACAGGAGGACTAGAAAGTGATTCTCTATCAAGAGGCCTCTTGGAGGACCTACACTCATGAGCAACGATCTGCATATACACACTCACACACATGACACACTACACCCCAACACATCAACACAGCAATCCCACGCGACTCCATGATAGACTATATCTAGTAGCCTGCGAAATCACGGACATGTAGTTTTTGGAGAAAATGTTGACGACACGGAAACTGTACTCTTAGGAGGACTGAACGTCATTAGTGCATACTGTATAGCCATGTGACCAGGGCAGAGGTTAGACGACGTGACTTTGCTACCTCACCTCTTACTCCCCAAAGCTCCCTGACCACAGACTACTGTTGCAGACTAGACACAAATCATTAGATGTTGACCTGCACATCCACTCATACATACAAACTTATTCCTAATTGTGCACCCTTCTCCTGGTATAGGTGGTATCTGTTAGTAAGCCCTGTCACAGAAATAATCTCACAAATCACTGGGACCATTCCCAACAACACTGGGGGTCCGGAGGTAGACCCGTAAGCAGGGAAAATAAACCAAAGCGTGATATTGAAGTTTATTGGGACTTATTGATCAATCATGCCAATCACATCATTGCGGCAGTAAGAGTGAATGACGCACACACTTTTACCCAAATTTGGTATTTAGCTGACCGTGGTGACTGGACTGAGTGCCTAAGGCGACATGATTTCTATAGATCCCACATAAGACCACGAAGTTCTTTAGTAGACTATTGCTGCAGATTGGACGACAATTAGTAGTTAAAAGCCCGTATGCCAAGATATTGGCCGCCTCTGTAAACCGTTCTGTATCGCCTTTGTCAGAAGAATCATTGCCAACAGTGGTACCCACACAACGTCAGACGTCCACTCGTCACACAGACACATAATGGGTATTCTATCATTGAACACATGCGGTCTGCAATACGCAACCCTCCACAGACTAGCGAGACGGGGTTTGATTGGCTGAACTCAGTACTCAGGGGATGGGGCTCATGGATATTAACCGTCTGTCTACCAAAAGGTGTAATAATTCTTCTTGTCTTGCTCATTTTGCCTTGTATTGTTTCTCTCATTCAGAGCAGTCTCTCACACACGTTGAAATCACTAATGACCAAACGCTGATGTTGACAAAGACTGATTACTATCCCTATGATGAGCAACGTGACTTGTATCCTAAACCTGACTGGGTATCAGATTTTCTCAGCGACACTGACGATGACAACCCATTGACATCCATTTCACACCTATTGTAAATATTCCTTTGACCATGACGATTCTCATTTCACCCTAAATGAGCTTGCTGGACTACAGGATACTTTATATCCACAAAAACAGCCTTAGCACCATCTGTTTTATGATGAATTCAGTTGAACCGTGAAAGGATTCTGAAGTTCTGATGTATTCACAGCATAGTAATTTCTCTGTTAATTTTAGTTATCATATTTTGTAATGATAAAATGAGAGAAATGTGAGGGAAATTACTCATTTTTCTTTGTACTAAGTTTGTTCTTGTTCATGTTCATCTGAGGATAATGCCTAAGAAGGCCATGTCATGTCACTGAGATCAGTACAGAATGTTTATCTGCTTACAGAGACACAAACATATTCTTCTGTTCAAGGTTCGTCTGTCCAAGACCCTGAAACAAAGCCTGTTTGAACTGCCTCAAACTGCTTCTTATCGGTACACAGAATTATGTCATTCTATGCATTTCATATATATAGTACAAGGGTTTAGTACAAGGGTTTCAGAGTGCTCTCATTATTCTATCCTGCTTTATTCTATCCTGTATTAACTGTCTTTCTGTAATAAACCTTTTTACCTTCAGAGGATGAGTCTGCGAGTGTTGTCTAATTATATATATATATATATAATTATTATTATTATCTGCTTGCAGTTTCCAAGGACAAAAACGACAACATTTCATCTTTAACAGGGACATTGTGTGAAGTAGGAACATTTCGGCAAATAACCTACTTCACACAATGTCCCTGTTATCCCAAATATAGTCAATCTTTTGAGACATGTTTGGTGTCTAAAGTTTGGTCTTCTTTTATCTTGGAACTGTGAGGGAAATTATTAATTTTTACTTTGTAATAGTTTTGTCCTTGTTCTGTTCATGTTCATCAGAGGATAATGTCAAAGATGGTCATGTCATGTCATTTAGATTAGTACAGAATGTTTATCTGCTTACAGAGACACAAACAGATTTTTCTGTTAAGGGTTCGACCCTGAAACAAAGCCTGTTTGAACTGTTTCAAACTGCTCCTTATCGGTACATAGAAGTGTATTGGGCTCTGCGCTTCATATATATAGTAGATGTTCAGCTCAAGCGCCTCAGAACGCTTTCATTATTTTATCCTGCTTTCTTCTATCCTGTATTCATCCTTCTGTAATAAACCTTTTCACCTCAGAGGACGAGTCTGCGAGTGTTGTCTAATTTCTACGACAGAGCTACAAAGCTAATGTAGCTAACAAGTAATAAAAATTACACGCATCTTCATCTGCAATCTTCATATAATTGCAATGGTAAATTTCATAGTCTCATTTTAAATAAAGTCTAATTTTGTAAAATAGACAGCATTGTTTGGCATTAGATATTTAAGCTAACAAAAAAAGTAAAGAACAAACAGTTGTATTTTGAAATGTATTTTTTATTAAATGTATTTCTTGAGCTAAACCTTAAAAGCACACGATTTCAAATGTACAGTACTGTGTGAGGAATTGCTAGACTGTTCTTAATAGGATGGCTCTGAGGCTTCAGTAGTTCTCAATCATCTCATTGTTTTGTAATCTGAAATCACCACCATTCCTGTAGTTAACTGCTATGCTAATCAGATCCAGATGGATGGTGGGTTTTGTTGCTGTTGCGCTGCCTCACCTCACCTCACTCTTCTTACAGTAATATAAAACAACAGTTTTGCATTTGCATGCAGTTGTGTTTCTTTTTATGGTGTTGTGGTTTTGAAAATGTATACGAACCACATGGTGTACATATTTTCACAGTGAGACAATCTCAGTGTAGAAGATCGGGTTCATTTCGCCTAAGTACGAGTCAGTCAGATGGCAGGGGTGTGGCTTATTAAGTCCTGTTTATGTAGGTTATAAAATTACCGTGCGGGTTGTATGGAAGTGCGTCATTCTGATCATCATCTTTTCCGCCACTCCATTTCTGGCGTGGTGTGTGAGTGCCTGGAAGATTTTTGGATGATTTTGTCTACTATTTTCTACATGTGCTACAGAAAGAGGCTGGTTTAACCAGCTGTGGCTTGTCATTGGACCGTTAGACACTATCACCTGGCTGGGTTGGTACTTCGGCTCTCCGCAAGGTAGTTTCCATCTTACGTTTATCAGATGGTATTGATGCAGTGTGCGGACATGTTTGCTTAGCAGTCATCATCACGGCTCATGCTATGTTTGATTTATTTGTACTTGGTTTCTTTTTTTCTTGTGTTGTCTTTATTTTTTATTTTTTTTAATTTGTATTGAATATTTTCTTTCTCGCTGTATTTTAGGTGCAATTGCTTTTAGGAGGAATGTTTTGGAGAATTTTATGTTAGTGGTTTATACTGTTTGTATTTTTATTTATTTTTTTCAGAATTGGGCAACCGGAGTCAGGGAGCTCAGCGCTTTCTCCTTTCCCTCTGGTGGTGGTATCCTTCACTAACTGCTGTGCTCGATTTTGGGGTGCTGTGTGTCAGCTGTATGTTCACAGGTGGTTGCAGTGTCCTTTTGAGTAGGAGATTAAAGGTGACCCTTGTCCTGGGTGATCATGAGTGCTGACTTAATTCTGGTGTGGTGTTGTATGTGGGGGGTTTTTTGTGCTTTTTTGTTTTCATTGTCTTCTGTGTGTAGCGAGAACTGGAGATGCTGACGGTTTTTATCTGGCTTCTTAAATAAAAATGTTTTGTACTCTACTCATGTCTCATACCTATTGCTAACTGTAAGGCCCCATTAGCAGGCCCCCAGGGTGGCATAGTCGACATATTGAGGTGTGTGTTCCTTATTTTTTGGTTATTTTCATTTCTGTTATTTTTCTGGTCCTCTTTGTTTATACCCTCATGCTGCCACATCTGACATAGTCGGCTGGATCTCAGTTGCTGTAAAAGTTTGAGACAATAGTGAGAAATATTTTTTGTATATTGTTTATGGTTTGTTTTTTTCGTTCTTCTTTTTTCTTTATAGCAGAGTGGTGGTGACTGTTCAGCAGAGGTGTTGTTTTTCTTCCTGGTAAGCATACTCTGCAATGGTTAAACTATGGAGGAGGAATTGCAAGAAATTAGGGATTTAGCGGCCCAATTAAGGGCAGATAATGAGCGACTACGCCTAGAGTGGGTGCCAATTGAGTTGCTCAATCCTGGCACAGCCTCTCTTAGTGTGGCGTCACTGGTTATGCCCCAGTTGGTTGGTATGAGTGTCGGGGTGGCAAAGCGATTTGTGTTTATACCAAGAGACAGGTGCTGTCCTAAATTTCATGGTAGGGCCTGTATCTGTATTAACGAGTGGGTTGAAGAAGCCCAGGTGTGTATGCGTGTGCATAATATGTCTCTTGCTGATCAAGCCTTCTTCTTATTTGATCATCTAGAAGGAGAGGCCTGTAATGAGATAAATATCGGCCAGAGGTTGAAAAGAGCGATCTAGATAAGATTGCTTGAGCGCTGCGTGAGTTGTGTATGTGATCTGAGTCGTATGTTGCACTGCAAGAAGCGTTTTTCCCTCTGTAATCGCTGGTTTTCTACATTAGCGCTGGTCAGTCTGTATAACCAAGTCCCTGTCTCTGAAGTTGACTGGCCTAAGACCGCTTTTTGTGCGACGTTTGGACTACTTGAATGGACTCGGATGCCTTTCGGTCTATATAACGTCCCAATTACATTCGAACGTTTGATGGAATGGCTTTTTGGAGACCAGAGGCATCAATCTGTTTTATTATGTCTTGGTGATATTATTGTGTTTTCCTCATCTGTGCAGCAACATCTGCAGAGATTGCGGGTGGTGTTGGGTCGCTTGAGAGCCGAGGGCCTTAAAGCTAGAGAAATGTGTGTTTTTTAGGGTAGAGGTAAGGTACCTGGGGCATGTTATCTCTGCACAGGGGGTAGCAACAGACCCCAGTAAGATGGAGGCAGTGGCTCAATGGCCTCGCCCTACAACGGTGTCTGAATTGCGGACCTTTTTGGATTTTGTCAGCTATTATAGGTGTTTTGTGGAAGGGTTCACCAAGTTGGCTGCCCTGCTACACAAAGTAGTGGCTGAATTAACTGGAGATAGGTCCAGTAAGTGTCATCAGGATTTGACTACTGTTCAGTCGGAACAGTTTGAAGAAGCCTTCCAAGCACTCAAACACAAACTCAACACTGTACCCATTCTGGCATATGCAGATTTTGTGTGCCGCTTTATTTTTTAGGTTGATCTACACAGGATTAGGGGCAGTGCTTTCACAAGAGTTTGATGGACCTGTTTACGCTAGTCATAGCCTTAGGCCGGCTGAGCGCAACTCCGCCACTTATAGTTCTATGCGGCTTGAATTTTTTGCCCTTAAGTGGGCCATGACCAAAAATTTTTGGGAGTATCTGCAAGGCCATAAGTGTTTTGTCCGGAGTGACAACAACCCACTCAGTCATTTGGCCACTGCAAAGCTTGAGGCTACCAGGCAAAGGTGGGCTGCTGAATTAGCTGTGTTTGATTTTGAAATTCAGTATAGGTCAGGTAGATGCAATCAAAATGCAGATGCGCTTTGTGGCAGAGTTCTGCTGGGCAAGAGAAAGGGGATAGCTGGCCGATAGGTGTGGTAGTACCAGAACTGCTGAATCGAATTGTGGCCGTAGAACCAGTGGTTGCAACTGCATTGAGTGCTATGCAAGCTTTGCTGAGTCACTCTGTGCCTGATGTAGCTGCGTTGCAGGAGGCGGACCCAGTTATTGGGGAAGTCTTGAGATTTTGGCAGCAGAGTCAACATCCAGCAGCGACAGAGTGACAAAATTTGCCCAAGTTAGTCACGATGATTCTTTGGCAATGGAACCAGTTGATGTCTGGTTTTGCAGCCTGATGTATTGACACAGCTACACCAACAACATGGCCACCAAGGTGTTCAGAGCACCTTAGAGTTGGTGCGGCAGCAGTGCTACTGGCCGGGTATGTCAGCCGATGTTGCTCGTTGGGTTCAATAGTGTGAGCGCTGTCAGCTGGTCAAGGATGCTGTTCTTGTTGCCCAAAGTTATGGGCCATTTGTTGGCTTCATGGCCAAACGAGATCGTAGCTATTGATTTTACCATATTAGAGCCTTCTCTCTCCAGTCAGGAGAACGTATTGGTGATGACTGATGTGTTTATTAAGTTCATCGTAGCAGTGCTGACCTGAGATCAATGGGCGGAGACTGTGACCCAAGTCTTGGTAGATGAGTGGTTTTTTTAAGTTTGGTGTTCCAGGGTGGATCCATTCCGATCAGGGCCGAAATTTTTAGTCCACCCTAATCCAGCAGCTGTGTGGTCTCTACCAAGTGGCTAAGTCTCGCAGCACCCTATACCACCCAGCCAGTGACAGTTCTTTGTTTCCAGTTTACTCCTGTGTTTTGACCCATGTATGTGTTACCGTTTATGACTATGGATATGCCTGAGATTACTCTGTCTGCCTGTAACTTTTTCCTTGCTATGTTTCATAACACTGATTCCTGGATTTCTGTAGAAAATAAAGGAGCTAATGCATTTTGCATGCATCCTGCCTCTTCCAACTGCACAAGTACAAACTTTGTTATAGATTTTTATTTTATGACTTCTACATTATAGAGTCAGTACAAAAACATTTTAGATTCCCAAACATTAGTTTTCCAGCACAAAATTAAATGTCAGTAAAGAAAGCATATTATGTAATACACCACATTTCAGACAAAAAACAATGAAGGCTGCTGGGTTTATCTGCAAAAATAAGAAGCGAGTGAGAAAGTCAAAATCTCCAGAAGAACTGTGACTGTAATAAAACTTACAGCTGATTTCCTTATAAAACTGCACTAATTGTACCTGAGACTACTAATAAATTTTTTAAGCAAATGGCTGACACACCAAATATTGACTTTGTTTAATTTATGTCTGTTTACTGCTCTTTATAGTTGTTTTTTTGTTGTTGTTTTTTTTAAATGTAGAAACATTTAATTTCATTAAGTTTGAAGGCATCTTTGCTCTACAGCATTTCTTTGCATGTGCCTATTAAGACTTTTTGTCATGTATCAGGAAACTCTGGACTCCAGTTCCCATCAGCCACTGCACTCCACTACATGTCACATGACCACCTACACCTGATTCATGTTTCTGTTAATGAGCACTCTTGTATCTATAGCCATTGTCTGCACTGTTTCTGTCTTTCATTGTCTTAGACTACGATGTTCCGTGTTTCCATGTTTTGTTTCATGCCACAGTATTTTGCCTAGTTGTCTTAGTGTCTATATTTTGTTGTTTGTTTATATAATAAATGTTATATATCTGCGATTGCTTTCGAACCCATCCTTGATTCATGACACTTTTGCACAGTACTAATATTCTGTACCGGGTCTCTCTCTCTCTTTCTCTCTCTCTTCCAGGAAGATGGATTATTAACACCTACTATGTGTATAACACAACGGGACATGAGTGTGTTTTTTTTTTACTACAAGACTGTGTGTGTTTTACTCTTCCTCCATATCAGCACCGGAAAGTGTGTCATTTGACTTTGAATGACCCCATGTTTTTCAGGATGGCACCTTCAACCCCAAACATATACAGCCACTCCTTTAATTTCCTGCTTCATTATTTTATTGCCCTACTGTTCCATAGAAAATAACCTCATAAACCTACCTCACACATAAGATATTGCTGGAGTGCATGAACACAATCTTTAAATTGCAATGGTTAAGGCCTGATTGAAATACTCCACAAGTATACCCGTATCATTAACAGAAATCATATGGATATACCACCAATACTGTTTTGGTAGATTCTGTAGAAAAACCCACTGTGAAGCAACAAGGGGCCGCTAATCACTCATTTAGTGAATACTCATATGTGTATGCTAACGTTGCAGTTTTTACTCGTATACACAATACAATGTTTACATGGTCATCTGCTGTCTGTTCACAGTTGCTGTCACCGCCAGCCATCCCAGCATTGCCTCTCTTGTAGGGTCAAAAATCATTCACTGCAACACTGCTCATTCTCTGCAATCCCCCAAATAACACCAGGGTGTCATAATGGTATGGAAACCTGATAGTTGAGAATACACTGAACACTGAAGGGAGTATCAGTCTTCCACCTACAGAGAGAATCAACAAACCCATGGGTTAAAGATCAATAGAGACTTTTAATGCATCCAGTTTGGTTGGAGTAAGACCAGCAGTGTTTCTGGTCTTTCATAGACAAGGTGTAACCCAGCCATGCAATTATAGAATTACTTTGGAAATTATTTAATTTGACATGTAGGGCAATTATTATAATTACTTTATTATTATTCTTTCTTATTGTATTTTGTTTTTGTATTTTTCGTTATTATAGTCTTGACACCGTTGATTGAGATTTGAGCCAATAGGAAGGCAAGGGGGAGCGGAAGTCCCGCCTCCATGTAATATTTCTTTCGGCAGATGCCTGCTTTTTATTTCTTTTTTCAATTGAGCCACGTAGCTGTCGCAACGTTGGAGAACTATATATTTCTTATATATCAAACTGAAACTTTGCGTAGAACTTTCCCAGTATATACTGCTGCATAATCATTTTATTTTGTGTAGCAAGAACGGATTTTGGTGAGTTGTCTATTTTGAGGTTTTTTTTTTAGAACTTGTAATGTAGTAAGTTCAGCTAGCTAGCATAGTTTCTACATAGCATTGCTGTTGCAGATAATTGATATGTTTACCTGTCCTAGAAATATTGATAGCATAGAAATTACTTTTGTATATTATCTACCTTAATTCATATTTGAAGAGAGACATGTTTTGTAAAGGAAGACACGATCCAGTCAAAGTGGCTGGCTGCCTCGTGACATTTTAGTTAATTGAATCTTGGAATGGCGGCACTCATGTGCTAAGAAAGAACACAAAGAGATATGCGCCATTTTATTTTCCTACTTTATTGTGAAGGATGTTTGCAACACATTATACTAAGAATTGTATGGTATTTTATGTTGTTCAAGGTAATGCAATTAATACCCATTGCAGTTCTTTATACTTCATGGTTATTACTCAGATTATGAGTAAATGTATTTGTGAAATTGAAATGGTTATTATACAGTTGTACAACATTTAGAAATATAGTCTTTACAACATGATTAGGCTTAATGATTAAGAATCTATTTTTTGTGAATTATCCTATGTTGATGTTGTTTTTAGTTCTTTAAGAAGAACAGTGTAATGACCAGTATAGTGTTGAGGTTAATAGAATGTAAGCAATGTCCTTTTTCTTTTAATAAGTGAACAGGCCAGGTTTTTTGTGTGGATGAACAGTCTACTGCAGAGGATTGAAACCAGACAGAAGAAACACCGAGCTCATAGAACCCCTATTCCTTGAATCACTTGATCAAGATTTCTCTAATCAGGGAATAGCGACCCACCCAAACAATTGCATGCAGAAGATTTGAACATCTCCCTCAGAATACCCGCCTATGCGGCAGGACTGATACAACTTGTGGGTAGGATTTGAACAGAAAGAACCCTTTTGTAAGAAAACCAGAAAACTGTAAATCCATTTATTTCATTTAATTCATTTCCATTTTATTGTGACTCTGTATTTTACTTTAATTAATAGTTCATAAGTAAAGCCGGCAACTTAACTGTACTTACCTTGTCCACTGGTTTCAATCCATTTAGTTAGTTATCAATACACCTCCCTCCGAATCTAGTACTGGTCCTATAATATATATATATATATATATATATATATATATATATATATATATATATATATATATATATATATATATATATATATATATATATATATATATATGTGGTTAACTGGTATCATGCCTGTTACAAATGCAAGCTATATGAATTCTATGGCCTTTAATTTGTCACAGTTCAGTCAGATCAGATCTCAATTTCCCAAGATGCAACACTCACTTCTCATGCACACATGTGCTCACCATCCCCGGAGTTCTGATCAGACACACCTGGCACCAATCACACACACACACTCTCACCGCTAGTACTTAGGGATGTCATTCACCTAGAGTCAATGCGAAGTATACGTTCAGTCAACTTGTTTCTCTGCGTTACCAAGCCTATCTAGTTAGTTAGTCTTCTCGTTATCCTCGACCCTTGTTTCCGGTTTTGACTACACTCTCTGCCTGACCCCGTTTGTGTTGTTTGTCCGATCCCTTGACCATTGCCTGTCTTACGACTACGTTTCTTGAACTTCCCGATACCTCGCTCTACACCTGCCGCCCGCTTCTGCTTCCGTGCCGATTCGAGGTTCGTGACAACAATTATATAACAGCCCCAGTGTGATGGACTTGTCAATCAGTTTAACCAGAGTATCAAAAAATATCACATGGTTTATTCACAAGATTTCTAGTTACTGGCAAAAGTGAATATAGCCCTTCTGCAGTACGAGAGGCCCTGCATGCCTCCTTAGGGGTTTTCCCCATTCAAATTTCTGTATGGGCAGAAGGCCCACAACATGTTAGATGTCATCATACTGAGAGGAAGAACCTTCAAAGTTGACAAATTAAATTCAATACTTGGAAAGGAAAATTCCACACACTGGCTTTCTTAAAGCTACAAAATGATGGATTTTGGACTCACCGTGATGTATAACTGTGCTCGTTCTATAGGATCATAAACAGTGTTACATGAACAGGTCAACACTCAGCTCGTAGAAGGAGAGACCATGGGGTTAAAGTGTCTTCGAACTCTGGCTGGAGCCATCCTGCTGGTGGCCAGGTAATCTTTATCTCTCTATTCCCCTCCTTGCTCCCTGGAAACTGGGGTTGCTACCCCTAAAACATGCATGCTGTTCTCATTCCCTACCAGTCATTTTCTTTCCCCTTCCCTCTTTCTCACCCATACAACCCCTACCCCTGCTCTCATTGGTCTCATGTTTCTAAGAATTGCCTATCCCTTTGGGTTTTTATTTTTCTTTTGCTCCATTATTTGTACTAAAACAGAAAACCTTCATGTTTCAGACCACTTCACTGACACCTCCATATTGCATCATCAACAGTGAGAAGGCAGTGTTGAAATACAACAAGGTGGATTATTTACTTTATCATTATCATTAGCATTCTTTGTTGCCAAATGTCTTTGTACAAGAAACTAAAAGTACACATTGCCCAATCAAAGTTGTGTGTGTGTGTGTGTGTGTGTGTGTGTGTGTGTGTGTGTGTGTGTGTGTGTGTGTGTGTGTGTGTGTGTGTGTGTGTGTGTGTTTTAATGAAAGAGTTACAACTTTTCTGTTTACCATGACTGGTATTCAGAGGAAACACAGCACTGAATCCAGTAGAGCATTACAGACTTGAAATACACACCAATGTATTAATCAAAATAGTGGTGTTTGTTCCTTCAGTGTGTCTCTCCATCTCTACCTTTTTCATTTTCATTTTCCTTTTCTGTCAGACCTTTCTCTTTCTGTCTTTCCTTTCATCTGAACATCACTCTTTTGAGAGAAATGGAGAAATGGAGTTTTAAAAAAGCAGTAAAGAAACAAGTATGGAATTGAGGAAAATCCAATCCAAAGAAGAAGAAGCATTAAATAAAAAATGTAAACAAATTAAAAATAAACAAAAATGTTTCGATTTTTGAGAAAAAATGTCAAACAACGCTGAAAATGGAGGGAAAAAAACAGCGAAAGAAATGAAAAGACAAAATGTAATGAAAAAAAGACTGGAATTAAAAAAGGGTTGAATAAAGAAGGAAAGAAGGAATTAGAGAGAAGGAGCATATGTAGTATTAGGAGACAAGGATGTAGATTCAGCAGACTGATAGATGGATAGTGTTGGTTAAAAGCTAATTCTGGTAAGCTAGCAGGTCAAAGAGAGTAATGGAGAGACAGAGAGACTGGGAAATAAAAATGGGCAAAGAAGTGGATGAGTGTACAGTGATTGATAGGAGGAAAGTACTAGGTGCTGTAGCTAAACAGGGAGCAATAGTGGTGGTGCAAAGATAAGATGGAGTGATACGAAAAGGAGAAGTAGACCATATAAATGGTGCCTGATGGAGACAGAGGACCGAGTGTGGATGAAGATAAGTAAGGGAAGAGAGAGAGGATCAGTACTCCTTTATTGCTATTGCTAATAAATTACAGCTTCTAGACATGTTCCAAGCCTTCCAATATTTTTTTACTAGAGCAGATAAATACCATCAGCAGTCTACTATGGATATATCCCAAACCACACATGCTATTTATTTTAGAGTTATCATAATTCCATCCATCCATCCATCTTCTGCCGCTTACTCCTTCTTCAGGGTTGCGGGGGTTATCATAATTCCACTTCGAATAAAAGAGATGAACATAATCTCAATGTAAATAATGAAGATTTCAGTCCTATATAGGCATAACTCCAATCAGAGATGACTGAATATTACACTGATGATAATCTGAGGTTAGCAGTTATTACCATAGCAATGATGGTATGAAAGTGCAAACAAGCAACTAAAATAGTGAAGAAACCCAAACAGGAGATGAAGGTCTAAACATGCCGAACATGAGCAAGACTATGGTTTACTAACACACAAACAACAACAAAAGCTTGGCAAAAAGGTACCAAAAAAAGGAACTTACAGTATATACTAGTGTCTAGTATTATACTAGTATAATCAGGGTGAAAAGTGACATGGTGGTGGGAAACATGTGACATGCTGGGTTTCATGGGTAATGTAGTTTAGTGCCGATTTCAGTGTAACCGTGACACATATACATGGCACCGCTGATTTGCGGTGATATCAGCGTGATACTACATTTGATATGTAGTGATGCCCACAAAACTTCATTAAAGAGCATGTTTTTTTTTTTCATTCAAAATGAATGATCAGAGTAATGTCACAAATCGTAACGGAGCAGAGATAAGGCGGATGCAAGTGCAGGATAACAGTTTATTTGTAGAGACAGGCAGGCAGACAAATCCAAAACGTGATCCAAAACATAATCCATAAACATGCAAGAGGTCAGGCAATTGGCAAACAGGCACACACGGGGCTAGGCAGGAATCTAGGTCGATATCCAAAACAAGACACGAACTAGAACGAGGGACTGGAAGCGGAGAATCCAGCACGAACTAACTTTAAACATTGACTATGACTGTGACTATGACTGACTGTGACGCAAACTAAACTAACTCTAACATGAACCGTGACTATGAATACGCTACGAACTAAACTAACTCTAACCATTTACTTACTACTTATGACTTCTTAATCTTCTGCGTTGTGTGCTGGGAGGCACGCGCTATATATGCCAACATGATCAGCGTCTCAACTGCTATCAGCTGAGAGCAATTCAGACCCACGTGAATTCCCAGCCAATGACAGAACAGGGAGGAGACATGACAGACATAAACAAAACACGTGTCCCAATGTCACTACGGTCAACAGCGGAAAAGCAGGTGCTCGCGCATTCGCGCTTAGAGCACGCTGCTTCAAGGGGGAATCGTGACAGAACCCCCCCCCAAAGGCAGGAGTGCCATGAGTCATCCCATTTCATTGGCGGCCCCAGCCCCCTGGGCTGAATGTCCCGAGCAGAGCCAGGAAACTGCACCGTGTTCTTGGCGGCGTAGGGAAGCAGAGCGACGACCTCAGCTGAACAGGGAGGCTGAGCGACGACCTCAGCTGGACAGGGAAACAGAGCACTGTACTCAGCGGAGCAGGGAAACAGAACACTGTACTCAGCAGAGAAGGGAAGCAAGGTGACGCCCTCATCGGAGCATGAAGGCAGAGCAACGCCCCCGTCGGAGCAGGGAAACAAAGCACTGTACTTGGCGGAGCAGGGAAGCAGGGCGACATCCTCGTCGGAGCATGAAGGCAGAGCGATGTCCTCAGCGGAGCAGGAAGGCAGAGCAAAGTCCTCGGCGGCGCAGGGAAACAGAGCGCTGTACTCGGCAGAGCAGGGAAGCAGGGCGACGTCCTCGTCGGCGCCTGAAAGCGGAGTGACGTCCCCAGCTGAACTGGAAGTCAGACCGAAGTCCCCTGTAAGGCCAGGGAGAGGAGCGTGGGTCTCCGTGCGGCCAGGGAGAGGAGTGTGGGTCTCCTCGAAGCAGAAGAGGGGAACACTATCTGCCATGGAGCAGGGAGGCTGAGCGACGTCCACAGCTGAACAGGGAGGCTGAGCGACGTCCACAGCTGAACAGGGAGGCTGAGCGACGTCCACAGCTGAACAGGGAGGCTGAGCGACGTCCACAGCTGAACTGGGAGGCTGAGGCTCTGAGGTCACTAGGTGAACCTTGGGCATGGGCGGAGCTTGGCTGGCCGTGTCAGCAGACTGTGGCGCGGGCAGAGCTTGGCTGGCCGTGTCAGCAGACTGTGGCACGGGCGGAGCTTGGCTGGCCGTGTCAGCAGACTGTGGCGTGGGCGGAGCTTGACTGGCCGTGTCAGCAGACTGTGGCGCGGGTGGAGCTTGGCGGTGCGTGTCAGCAGACTGGGGGGCGAGCGGAGCTTGGTGGTGCGTGTCAGCAGACTGGGGCGTGAGCAGAGCTTGGCTGGGCGTGTCAGCAGACTGGGGCATGAGCACAGCTTTGCTGGGCGTGTCAGCAGACTGGGGCGTGAGCAGAGCTTGGGAAACTGGATCAGCAGGCTTGAACGTGAGCCCAGGGACGTGAAACTTGGCTTGGGCGTCAGAGCCTGGAGGCTTGGCTTGGGCGTCAGAGCCTGGAGGCTGGGCTTGGGCGTCAGAGCCTGGAGGCTGGGCTTGGGCTTGGGCGTCAGAGCCTGGAGGCTGGGCTTGGGCGTCAGAGCCTGGAGGCTTGAATTGGACCTCAGGGACGTGAGACTTGACTTGGACCTTCCTGACTGGAGGCTTGACTTGGATCTCAGGGACTGGAGGCTTGACTTGGATCTCAGGGACTGGAGGCTTGACTTGGATCTCAGGGACTGGAGGCTTGACTTGGACCTTCCTGACTTGAGACTTGACTGGGACTTGGACCTTCCTGACTTGAGGCTTGACTTGGATCTCAGGGACTGGAGGCTTGACTTGGATCTCAGGGACTTGAGACTTGACTTGGATTTCAGAGTTGAGCTCTGCATGAAGTTGCCTGTAGTAGTGGGTAAACGGCAGGGCAGGTTCGCCTTCCAGACTTACCCCCCCTGAGAAGTTGTTCTAGCTCCTCCTTCGCCTCCGGACTCCCAAATCGCATCAAGAATTCCCCCACAAACTGTTCTACACTGTCCACGTTCCTACAGTGCTTATCCAGTTTGAGCTGCACCCATTGACGGGCCGGTCCAAAGAACCGGGACCACATGAATCGGAGCCAGTGCTTCTCCTCTGGCTTAGGGTCTGACAGGCTGGAGAAATAGATTTGACAATCTACCAGGAAATACTCTGGGGCACCGAAAAATCCATCAAATGGATCAGGAAGCTACATAATTGTCCATTGTGGGAAGTGGACTGAGTCCATAGCAGGGACGGTTGGCGTCGACTTCCGGGTTCTGCGTCTCCTCCGTTCTCCTGCTTCATCCACGTTTCGGCGGAAGATTCTGTCACAAATCGTGACGGAGCAGAGATAAGGCTGTAAGTGCAGGATAACAGTTGTTCATTTATAGAGACAGGCAGGCAGACAAATCCAAAACGTGATCCAAAACGTAATCCATAAACATGCAAGAGGTCAGGCGATTGGCAAACAGGAACACACGGGGCTAGGCAGGAATCTAGGTCGATAACCAAAACAAGACACAACTAGAACGAGGGACTGGAAGCGGAGAATCCAGCACGAACTAACTTTAAACATTGACTATGACTGTGACTATGACTGTGACTGTGACTGTGACGCAAACTAAACTAACTCTAACATGAACCGTGACTATGAATACAACACGAACTAAACTAACTCTAACCATTTACTTACTACTTACTACTTACTACTTACTACTTACTACTTACTACTTACTACTTACTACTTACTACTTACTACTTACTACTTACTACTTACTACTTACTACTTACTACTTACTACTTACTACTTACTACTTACTACTTACTACTTACTACTTACTACTTCTTAATCTTCCGCGTCATGTGCTGGGAGGCACGCGCTATATATGCCGACATGATCAGCATCTCAACTGCTATCAGCTGAGAGCAATTCAGACCCACGTGAATTCCCAGCCAATGACAGAACAGGGAGGAGACATGAGAGACATAAACAAAACACACGTGTCCCAATGTCACTACGGTCAACAGTGGAAAAGCAGGTGCTCGCGCATTCGCGCTTAGAGCACGCTGCTTCAAGGGGGAATCGTGACAAGTAAAGCATGAAAAGCAGACATGGAAATTATTTTGACTCACTTCTATGTCAATAAAATATTTATTATTATTATTATTATTATTGTTGTTGTTGTTGTTGTTGTTGTTAATGATAATAATAATAACCACAACAACAACAACAACAACAACAACAATAATAATAATAATAATAATAATGGGTTTGTGTTCGCTTTATTTTTTTTTATATACTTTAATTAATGCCTATAATATAAAATTACTATTTTTCACAGAATTCTCTTGATGGTATTCTTAGTTCCTAATTCTTCTATAAGTCGCTCTGGATAAATGCTGTAAACAATAAAAATAAGCTATTTAAACTTGACAGAATATTCCGAAAAAGTTGGGACAGTATGGAAAGTGCTAATAAAAACAAAGAGGAGTGATTTGTAAACGTACTTTGACTTGTATTTAAACAAAAAATGTATAAAGACAAGGTATTTGATGTTCTACCTGTTCAACTGCATAGTTTTTCAAAGATAGACGTTTATTTTGAAATTGATGTATGTGACATGTTCCAAAAAAGTTGGGACAGGAACAATTTAGGACTAATAGCGTTGTGACAAGTTGAAATAAGAAGGTGATGTGAAACAGGTGAGGCAATTGTCTAATCGTAGTATATAAGGAGCCTCCAGAAAAGGCCTAGGCCTTCAAGAGTAAGGACTGATTGAGGCTCGCCAATCTGCCAACAAATGTGTCAGTGAAAAATCCAACACTTTGAGAACCACGTTCCCCAACGACAAATTGGTAGGATTTGGGTCATTTCACCTTCTAAATTGCACAACATAATTAAAAGATTCAAGGAATCCGGTCAAATCTCGGTGCATTAAGGGTAAAGGCCGAAAACCACTTCTGAATGCGAGTGATCGCTTATTCCTCAGACAACACTGTCTTAAAAACCATCATGAGTCAGTAAAGGATATCCTGACATGGGCTCAGGAATACTTTGCTAAACCTTTGTCAATCAACACCATTCGCCACTGCATCCACAGAAGCAAGTTAAGGCTTTACTATAATAATAATGAGTCTTTATTGGTCACCTATACATTATAGCACAGTGAAATTCTTTTCTTGGCATACCCCAGCATGTTAGGAAGGTGGGGTCAGAGCACAGGGTCAGCCATGCAAAGCCATGCAAAGCTATGCAAAGCAGAAGCCATACATCAACACTGTCCAGAAGCACCACCGACAGTAGCACAGTAGAATCATATTTTTTGGTCCGAGTCAACATTTTAAATAGTTTTTGGACAAAACAGCCGTCGTGTTCTCCCGGCCAAAGAGGAAAAGGACCATCCAAGCTGTTATCAGCGACAGGTCCAAAAGCCAGCATCTGTCATGGTATGTGGGTGTCTATAGGGGGTATGGGGGTGTGTCAGTGCCCATGGCATTAGTAACATGCACATCTGTGAGGGCATCATTAATGCAGAAAGATATGTACACATTTTGGAGCAACATATGCTGCCATCCAGAGCAGGACAATGCCAAACCACATTCTGCATCACTTCAGGATGTGCAGTTATTAAATGAAAGTAATAAACTTCACAATGGTAACAGTAACTATGCTTAGTGCTGAGTCACACCACTCCATCATTGGCTGAACAGCACACCCCCATGTGTTTTGTTCCCTATTTGATTAATTCTAATTTGAAGTTGAGTTCAGGGATTTTCCTTCCTCTTGTTCATTGTCATTTTGTACAATACAGAGAGAGAGAGAGAGAGAGAGAGAGAGAGAGAGAGAGAGAGAGCGAGAGAGAGATCAATTCTTCAGAGGATGAAAATATGAAAACAGAGCATGTAATTGTGTCAAATCCACTAATTGCACTCAGCATCTGTTCCTAAAAGACATTGTGCTCATTTTTGAGATCATTAGCTTTCATCATGCTGAGTGCGAATGAATGAAACTGTATTACCCATTCTCCCACTCTTCTTTGTTACCACAGCAGTAAGGTGTGATTTAACTACCCCCCCCCTCCAGCCAGTCAACCCCCGCACATGAACCTGATCCATCTCTCTGGAGATAGTTTTCTGCATGTTAATTGTTTAAGTGTCAAAATTTGGAAAGTTGCAAAGTTTTCTGTAAACACCAAGCAAAAATAAGTGCAACCTCCATCCCATAATTTACCCTCCTTTTATCTATTATCGTTTCCTCACATTAAAAACACTGCCTTCTGATCAAAACCTTTCTTCTATCATGAGAACACAATGGTGACTGGCCCTTGAATGTGTGCGTGGACATACATACACACACATACACACACACAGTATCACATAGTACAAACATAAGCACCACTAAAATGAAGAAAATTGCAGAATAATTATCAAAAAACAACCATCTATGTGCATCTCAATCTATAGAAGGTGCACCCCAATTGAGAGAGAGAAAGAGAGAGAGAGAGAGAATCAGACCCTGAATGAAGTGCTATTAGTTCTCGATAGCCTTGGTGAGTGTGGGTTTCAAAAAAAGATCTCCCATTAATGTAAACTGAAGTTTGAGATGGCAAAATTAAAGGTGTTTAAGAACTATAGCACAAACCTACACAAAGAAATGCAAAGGTATGTAGAGAAAGTGCCTTCATGTCCATTCTCAGAAATGAAGGTACCAACCTGTACATTCTATTCAATTCCATCCATCCATCCATTTTCTATATCGCTTATCCTACAGGGTCATGGGGAACCTGGAGTCTATCCAGGTTCAGTATCCAGTAAATCTATCCAGTAAATCTGTAATGGAATGTTCAGGGTGTGATGGGCCAGGTGTCCATCATAATTATGCCATATATTGTACATAATGTAGGTGGAGGTCTGGCTTTTTAGGTGCGCATCAATGTTTCAAATCTCATGATGCATTAATACAGTGGAAGGAACACAGCAGCTGCATGACAAGTGAGACCTTTGGGAGACTAAAAAAAGGCATGTTGCTGTATTCTGGATCAAGGGTCTGATGGTGTGCAGTGGAAGACCAGCAAGGAACAAGTTGCACAGATGACAAGGGACTGAACAAGGATCTGAGGGACCTCTTTGGAGAGATATGGATGGATCTTCCTGACATCATAAAAACATGTATAGAATAAAACCTTGGAAAACTAAAAAGAAAGTATAAGTACAGTAGATGAGCTGCCTAGACAAGTATTGAGTATCAAGTCCAGCTGACATCCTGTGATGACCAGGTGATTGGAATAACCAGCTATGACTTTCTGGTTCTGCTGCTAAAAGAACTAAACTACAATACCAGGTTTTAGCTCATGTTCTCTTTGCTGAGAAACATTAGGCTGGATACTGTAATTGGACCATCGCCTCAGACTGCAGGCAGCTGGTCAGTGGTGTATGTGGTCGGACTGTGACCCTCAAAAAACCTGACAAGAGAAATTGAATATGGAATACAAGCACTGAGGTCTTACAGGCTAACTAAACAACCAGCATGCTTGACAGATTTCACTGCAGAGCAGCCAGGATATGGATGGAATTTGGAGTGAAGGAACATAATGTGGGACAGACAAGCAGCTGTCTGTTGAATGAAACAATGTTAATGAGAGGACTGTTATTCTAACTGAAGTGAAAGTGTAAGCACTAAAGATTAAGCTTGTTAGCAAAATGATATAGTTTATACCATATGTGCCATTTTTACAAGCCATTAATTGCAATAGTTACAGGACATAGCCACAGGAAGTGGCCAGTTGATATGATAACGAATAAAATATCACAGCTGAAAAATGCTTAGCTATCTACTAGAGACCACATGCTAAGTAGCTTATACTATAGGTACTGTCTTGACACACTATTTACTGCAGTCTTCACTGCGGTTTGGTGTTTCTACAGAAAATAATCAGTTGTTATAATAGCCAGGAAAACAATGTGGCTACTATATTGTTAGCTAGCTAGCTAACACCAGTCTTAGTACTTTTTATATGCAGCATTATAGATGACATTTCGACATTTTGTGTAGTTGCTGTGGTTTGGGATGTAGCCCATGAGTTTTGAAGAAAAACGCTGCACATTTGGAGACAAATCTGACCTAGTTTAACTTCCTGTCTCTTTAGTGTCTGTTTTTCCCCACACAGTGCTGCTGGAGCACAGCTTAATTCGATCAGACACAATAAAAGAACACACACACACACACACACACACACACATACACATGCATCACCAGGGACGTTTTGGCGGCTGGGGCAGATTAAATCAGATTATTTGCACGGCTGCTTTCACACACCTGGTCCAATTCAGAGGAGCTAACATTTACACACAGTTGAGAGAAAGGCTGCAGACCAAAGTGTGCGTGTGTGTGTCTGTGTGTGTTAAAATGTGTTAATGTGTAGGATGCCGTCAGTATATGTTGGTGGAGGAGTGTGTGTGTGTGTGTGCATGTGTGTGTGTTTCACTGTCACTAGTATAATTTTCAGCCAAATCCTCAAAGCACTCTTTGCTTACTCAAAGGACTTTTCAGAAATGTGAGTCAACTCCCAGTGTTCACCTAAAAGAGTTGACTCATTCGCGAATGACACATCACTTGTAAGCGTAGATGTTTGTGGTTGTGTGCTAGTGTGTGTGTTCCTGTTGAAATGGCTCATCTCTGGTGCAGAATTACGTATGTTAAATCGTGTGTTTATGTAGTAGTTCTGGTAATGTGTGCGTATGCTCAAACTGTGTGTTGTGTTGTCTGGTAGAGAAAAGTGTGTTTGTTATGTATTTGTTATTTATTATCTGGTGCATGTATTGCAGGAGTGTCTGTGCGGCTGCTCATTGATGTTAGTGTTTACGTGTAATGATAAGCGATGTGTAGTGCTGTGGCTCAGACGTTGTAATCTACACACAATTACACACTGCGACACAGGAACACACTCCAGACCCAGTGTGACAGGAAGGCCTGTGGAGTAACACTGTTGTTTCAGTGACATCACTGTCTGTGGAAGTGTTTTTATTAGATTTGTGATCTGATTGAATATAGTTTTATTAACAGCAAATGTGGAAAACATGGAAATGGAAATTGTGGTGAATGTTTGAAGGTTTGAGCACTACTGCTAGGCAACTGGGAAATACAAATAAAGTCCCATATTCCGAGTTGGCGACTTACGTTGGTGAATTAAATTCAGAAGTTGTGTGATTAATTTGGCTTAGGTTTACAAGGTATTAAGTTGATTTTCTCGGTGCGCCATTCAGATTATGCAAATAATCTTTGTGTAGTTTGTGCCACCAAGGTTGCAAGATTCTTTTCTCAATTTTACTTTAAACACTAGCACTAACCTGTAAAAGTGGGGGGAAAAAAAAGAAAAGAAAAAAAAACAGGGATAGAAAATGAGATTTGCTCTTGGGTGTAATAAAATGTAACATAAAACTAAGAGATTTTTTTTTTTATTAAGAAAAGATTAAAAGTCCAATATTTTGCTGCATGAATAGTTCTAATATTGTTCATCACTGCAAATTTGATTTAATTTGAATCTATGGCCTGTACACTCATTAATTGCTTAAAAAATAGCACTTGATGCAGCACAACCTATTATTTTGCATTGCATTTTATTTTTTAATATTGTGCTCACAGTGAATTGTGCACCAAAGTAATGAATTTCATGGGATACTAAATCATCATGAAATCATAATTGTGTGTGCAGGATGTTAGTTATTTTATCATGCTTTTAGTTTGCTCTTTTAGTGTGCACTGAAGTTGTTCTGTTATCTTGTGCTGGGCCAAAACCTTATTAAGACACTTTATGCTTAGCGTTCTGTATGTCTTTGCAAATTATATCTGTATATCAATGCCTTTATTAACCATTATGGCCTGTGCTTTGGTTCAGTCTCATGTGTTCCTTTTTAAAACCATCGAGCTACTTCTGTCATTTGTATTAGTGTGCATGTAAGAGAGAGATTGAGAGAGTTGAACAGTGAAGTGTTCTGGCGGTAATGAAGTCTCAGCAGGTACTGATCAATATGCAAAATGCTCTCATTTGACTGGTTTCGAAACGATGATTGTAATTGGATGTTATCCCGAATAAATTTACATCCCATAATAAACCATGAGGAAGCTTACAAACTCAACTTTACTAGCTTAAAATTCTCATCATGAAGTTATGTTTAGTTGTTGTTGTTTTTTCTCCTGTAGAAATCAGCAACATCATTCCACCATAGACGTGTCCCAAATGACACAACATAGATCCCATGAACACCTCTGATGCAAACACCTCATGATTGATAATACATTGCTGGTATTCTGTATTGTGCTGGCACTAACAGACATGACTACAAAATGTAGAACTCGTAAAATAGCGGCATGTGTAGTAAATACTATACATACACAGTCCTGATATTCATAATAAACGGGGTGTGTGTGTGTGTGTGTGTGTGTGTGTTTTCTCTGCATGCCTCAGCATGATACTCATAAACTCAGTGGGTACAATTGCAGTTTTTTAGTCTGTAGCATTTACTCAGGATAAACACCTGCTTCTGCACACACACACACACACACACACACTCACACACACACACACACATGCACACATACACGCACACACACACAGTCAGTGGTTAAGGTTGTGATGAATAATCTGTGGAATAACCACAAAGTCTTGGCCTGTGTCCCAAACTGCATAATACCACCAGTTCCACATATGGCATAGAAACATAGTGTTTTATTTTTATTTAAAATTCATGTACAATTTTTGCCCCACAATGACGCTTTCTTTGGTTACTATGGCAACTGGAATGGCCTGCAGCTACATTTAAAACCAATATAGAGTACTGCTGTATTAAGTAATGTGATACTGTAGATTACCAAATAAGACAAGCTATTTTGACAAAGTGATATTGTATGGAGGTTTTGGACATGGAGAGAATAAAACACACACAAGCTACATCATGATAATTAAGCATTAAAATTCAACTCGTTTAAAAAAAACGACTGTTGGCATCTTCAGACTACATTCATCACTCTTGAAAGTACACACTTTTTCGATTAGCTTTGCTCTAGGCTTTTATTGCTGAATTGCTCTTTAACTGAATAACTGAAAACAAAACTATTTGAGTTTAAGGGGTTAAATGATGTTCCTTTCTGAATTATGCAAGTGCACAGTACATGATTTTATGCCTTTTTTTTTTCATCTCACACCAACCGGGGACTAATCACTGAGCGTGCTCATCCTGTAATAGCAGTTTGTTAGGTGTGAGCTGCTGTGTGAGGAAATTGCACTAGTCATTCCTGCAGACAGCCAAAAGTATGTTCAAGTATGTTGGAAACTATCAGGAATAATGTTCATTCACGTCATAACTGCAATTATGGCTGTTCCGCTGGGAAAGATCCTCCATGTGGTAATTCTGATTCAGAATTATAGAAGCTTTCTGAGTCTGATTCTGATTCTGATTCTTCAACTAAACTGCTGTGGCTTTCATTTAAACTGTGAACGTGTACATGCTGTAAAATGGTCAAATAGTTTAGTTTATTGTATAATATGTTATTTATTTATTTATTATATGATGTTGAATTGTAATTGACAAGGGAGACATGGTGGCTTAGTGGTTAGCACATTTGCCCTGCATCACTGGGGTTGGGGGTTTGATAAGGTATGGAAAATGGATGGATGGATGGGTGGATGTAATTGACAAACTGTTCCACCTATTTCAGTTTGTTTAAAGCAACAGCATGTATAATGTTGTAATTCTACTCTCTCTGGTTCATCTCGATCTCTCTGTTCTATGTCTATGTCTGATGGCCTTTTCAACATCCCTGTCCACTTTTGAGTGGTTTGGTAGCCCAACTCTAATGCTCTGCTTCGTCACTTATGAAACCTACATACTGGACTCTCTTGTTCCCCTGTTCCACTTGCTTGCCTCATCACCATGTAGTCAGATTTCTTGTGCGCATGATGTGATGATGTTTGACGTGTCAAGGATGGCTTATGACGAATATGTATAAAACTGCAATCAAATCTGCCCTGACAGATCTGACGTAAGTCATCAGCTCAGGAACACCATTTTAAAGAGGGTTTTTTTTTTTTACTCTATAATGATGTTTTCTTATTTTTAGCTCAAAATAAAATGGTATATGCACTGTAGCGAACATGAAACATAAATACATGTTAAGGCCATACATGTGTACATTCACATCGGAGATTTTCTACCAAATGACTTAAGTGCAAGAGCAAATATATGGCATGCAGTGAATACAGCCAATGACAAAAGGGGGAAAAAAAGAAACTCCCAGGGAAGTTGGTGGGGGCGGTGGAAGGGGATGGGGGGAGCAGGGTTCAGGGGATGGGGCGGTGGGGGGGGTGGGGGGGGTCCTGATTATAACAAAGGCTACTCTGTATTCTATTCAAAAGCCTTTCTGGTGTGATATTGGAGCAGTATACATATTTTTTCCTTTTTCACAGAACAGATTATCATTGCTGTCCTTGTCTTTCCAGTTATTCTCTTAGACCACTACAATATCCTGCTCACTGGCTGATTTCTCCCTACTGTTGAAATATTGCATCTTTACAGAGAAGAAGAGTTTTCTGCCTCTTGGAGGTAGGAACTCACAATCAGTCTGAAACCTAGACAATTGCAAAGCCAGATTGTGCCAAAAAAGAGCTATATATGCATGTTAAGACTTCGCTGATACTGGCCTCAGAATTAAATTGGACCCACACTGCTGTTACCTTCTCGGTACTCTGCTCGTGTCACACAGATACAGAGGTCAGTGAAAGCTTCTTAGTTTAATGCTGATATAGCCGAGTGTATATACAGAAAAGGAGGAAGAGTTTGATCATTGCTTGACCTAACTAGGAATAGAGAGGTTACTGTGTCAGAACAGGGACAGGGACAGAGACTTCTGTGTAAGAAGATAAGAAGATGTACAGGCTATCAGAGAGAGAGAGAGAGAGAGAGAGAGAGAGAGAGAGAGAGAGAGAAAGCATGCCTACGTGATGTGGAATTTATCATTGCAGCAAATGAAAAAGTTATGCTGTTTTTTTCACCTGTTGTTGCTATGGAATGATTATTTGACAGAGATTGTAGTACCCAGCCCTTTGTCCGAGACCCCTCCTGATGAAGGATCATGTAAGGCAGGGGTCACAAAGGGCCACGCCACCAACTCCATTTCCCATCCTGCACTGCGGCCTACAAACATGGCCGCCATGGACTGCAATTCCCAGAACACTCACACACTGACACGTTCACTCTCACCTTCATTTTGATCACGCACACCTGCATTCCATTCACAGCACAATCACAGCCACGGTACCGAAGGACGTTCAGACCACTTGCTCACTGCAAAGTATACGCACCATTCCTTGTAATTGGACGATACCAAGCCTGTTTATCTCTCTGCCCGTGTTTTTACGTTATTGACCTCTTTCTGCTTAGTGTTTTCTGAGATTGTCCTGCCTTTGATATCCTGTTTGTTGATCGCCCGACCTTTTGCCTGTTTATTGATTCTGATTTTTGCCTACGTTTTAGATTTGTCTGCCTGGATCTTAATAAAAATCTCCACCAGCATTTGCATCTTTCTGCCCATTTCGCTCATGTGACAGCCGATGTGGCTGCACGTTTTAATTCCAGCCTTTCAGGAGGCACACGTGATAATTGACTGGAGGCCATGATGAACTCATTAAACAAGTGAAATCAAATCTGCTTGTTTGGAATGAAATCCTACAGTCATACTGGCCCTTTGTTGATACAACTGAAGACCCCTGATGTAAAGTATGAATAGAGCAGTGATTCTGGGATTTTGAAAGTCAAGTAGTGTGGCCTAGGCATTTGTAATGTTTTAAACAAAAAACTTTGCCTGCTGATTAGATATATGTTGTGTGAGAGGTCACAGAGTCCAGTGTGTGCATGTATTTGTGTTCTTGGCCCATAGAGTGCTGTAATAGTATGTATTTGTGCAGTAATAACATCCTCACATTGTGTGGCGTGAACCACGCCTAGGGCACACTACATGACTTTGCCAAGGGTGAAAAGTGGATTATTTATAAAGACAATATGCAAAGATTCTTTCTTCTGAACATTTCTGGGCACTAAATTAAATATTAATTTAAAATTAATAAAAAATTGTCATTACCAGTCAGGTCTAGTCCAAATTATTATTTATGAGTTTAATTATTATAATTGTTTGTCAGTCATTTCAAATAAACTGCTCAATAATAAATTAAAATTTTAATTGATCAGTATTGTTTTGCTCATTCCAACTGTTGCTTTTAAGCAAAATAAATAAATAAATATTACTCTGTTGTTATTTTTTACTGGTCATTTCCAGTCTCATTTCTCTTGTCTTATTCTGGCCCAATAGAATTTTCCAAATCATTTGAGTATTATATGTTTCCTGATGTTCGTTTTTAATCTGAATAATATTCTGAAAATAAACAGGTATAGGTAGGTATAATGTAGTTTTTTATTATTTGTACCATTTAAAAAGTATGTTAGAAAATCTTAGAAAATATTCTAAGTATATTAGAAAATATTTTTTAAACATTATCAGCTTAACATACACAACCCAACATCTTTACTGGATTGTATATAGAAAACAATATTATCCAGAACATTTGTTGTTTGCTTTTCCCTGTCTGTAGAATTATTTATTACTTGATTGTGGTTCTGTGTGACATTAGCTTTTTTTAAAAAATAAACCAATTCCCCTAGTTTTTTGTCTCTCCCTCTTCATCTCTTTCTCTCTCTCTCTCTCTTTCTCGCTCTGTCTGAGTGTGTGAGGAATTTGATGGTGATTCTGTGTAAATATTATTCAGCACGCTTGCTGCAGTTCCGACTTTTCCTTTTCATAAATAAACTAAGTGTTAAAATGGGTGGAAAGTTCAGCGTTGTTTCATTGTTGTGCCCAGGAGTACGGGAAATAGCACACTCCCCAACCACACACACACACACACACACACACACACACATATATATACATCAGCAAGTGTGTGTTTACTGTGTGTTTAGTCACCCTACTCCTACTAAACAATGTGAAAAATAGCAAGGACTTTTTAATTAAAACAAAAAAACATGTTATTCTCATATTCCTAAATCTTTTTCTGCAATTGTTTTAGAAAGATTATTGTACTGCAGAGAATGTTTTTGCACTGCCTCCTAATTTACCAGACATTTAGAGGTATGCTGTTATAGGAAAATAAACACATTTACTTTTTTTGTTTATTTAATTTATAGTTAAGTAATTATTAGAAAGGGCTAATACTTGAAGACTCCTTCCAAAATGCTAAATAAACATCTCCTCACAAAAGATTTCCATATGAACAGTTACACTCGTTTTTTCAATCGGTTCATGTGGAGCTTCCCTCATACAAGTCCCTGTGTTGTTACTATGGAAACGATAATGTATTAATATAACGTACTGTAGCTAGAAACACCGTTTGAGCTGCTGTGATAGAAAATCAAACATTCAACAACACTTTGGTATAAAGCCATGTTAGAAACCCCATTTCAAATTTCAGTGTTCTCCAATGTGACAGTATTTTTCCAATTCAAATCTGTCATGTTCATATCTACGGTCTGTTTATTTCTTCCTTTTACATTAAAAATGGTTTGTTTTCGCTTTCTAGGGTCCACCCTTTTCACTGTGTTAGTTTGTCAGGGTGGTGTCTGTAAAACTTTCACATCCAGTTGTCTATAAATGAACACAGCACACATAACACAGAGCTAGCAAGTTTCTTTTCCTGTCTTGCATGTTTGTATAGAGATATGATCACATTATTTTATCATGCATATGGTATATTACAAAAAAAAAACTACAAACATGGTCTTGTGGCACATGCTAATAAAAAGTACAATGCTTTAAACCATATAGTTGTAGCTACTATTATACTTGCCAATTTACTCAGCCTGCATGGCCATGCTGTTTGGTTTTTCTTTATTTAGACTCCTGGTGAAGTTTGTTTCTCATGCCTAGAAACTTCCCATCATTCCATGATTACTGGAAATGTTTAAAATGCTTATGTGATTTTAACCACGGGTTTAAATTGAGACACATTTGATACACTCAAGTTTTTTGTTTGTTTGTTTGTTTGTTTTTTGTTTTTTTTAATGAACCAGACTCAACAGAAGTGTGAGAAGCAATGTGCAAAGTATTTATTAAAACACAATCCAAAATCTAGAACAAACAAAGGTCATGCACAGTAAAGCACTGATCTTCAAACCAGAGGTCAATCCAAAGAGCAGTCAAGCTGGGAGTAATTTAATTAGCACGTAGGCTGAGTTAGAAATGGCAGTGTCCCAGTTAGTCCCAGTGTCCCAGTGTCCCAGCTCCCAGTCCCAGTGTCCCAGCTCCTCCAATTAACAGTGAAATCTTGTTAATGTCTTGATGGTGAACAGAGGGAGAGCTAGTGAAATAGATAGACCATCACATGAGGAAACTGTGCATTTACCCAGTGAGCCATCATATTAATCAGGTAGCACTACTCAGGGCTTTGATGCATTGACTTAGCAGGTTAGCTTTTTGTACTATGGAATCTAGCATGATGGCCTTGGAACCCAACAGCAAACCTCTACTGGTGAGGATTCATGTGCAAAGTATTTATCAAAATTCTAAATCCAAACAAGCAAAGGTTAATTGAAACTTAATAATACACCAGTCTTCAAGCAATAGGGGTATCCAAAGTGTGGTGAAACTGGGAATTGCAAATAATCTTGCACAACAAAGAACATACACTACAGAAGGTTTTGGCAAGACTTTTTAATGACTATTGGAAAACCATGTGATTATAGAGACCAGAACAGGAACTAAACAGGTAAAGCCTAGTTCACACTACATGATTTTAAGCCCGATTTGCAAGTCACCGAGCTCGCCAACAAGAACCCTTTGATCGGAGGCATCGGTGTCACCAGACAGATATTTGCATTGCTAAATATCTGGAGCTGTCGTGCGACTCCACATCCTGTGGTGTGAAAAGTGTCGTCACTGGCAGTGATCGCAGCAACGAGCTACAGCCAATGAGAGAGCAAGGCATGGGGTGAGGTCATCGTGAGGAAGGGAAACCTGCAAAACCTATTGCAGAAGCATAAAGGGGAGAAGCTGTACAACTTTTTAACATTCAAAGAAGACGACGATGATTCTCTTTGTACAATCCCTGCTGCCCACTTGTGTTTATCCATTCTTTCACCCACTTTCATTGTCTTTTCCTTTTTGGGGTTTCTTCAGCACAAATCATCGCGCAAACATCTCGCACTGCTTGTTTCTGTCCTACATCCATCTTCAAATAAACAACTCCTGTTTCACATGTGGTTTTCACGTCATATCTCCGTGTCACTTGTCACGTGTTTTTTTCATGACAAAATGTAGATTGGACACCAGATAGCGTCATCGGGTGACAGAGTTGTTGTCGGATCATGTAGTGTGTGACCCTGTGTCGCCGAGCAATTGTGTAGTGTGAACGACATAAAGGCTCCCGATTACAAGACAGCAAGTCGTGTAATGTCAACAGCACAGTGATCTGCCGACGTTCAAAGTCATGTAGTGTAACTTAGACTAATGAACTCTGGAGGGGTACTGCTTTGGGCTGTTGTGAGACAAGGTTATGTCCAACTCCATCCACTATGTTTGCAACCACCTCTCTCCCTTTCTTCCTTGATTGTAATAATTTTTTTCTGCCACAGGTGATATGATGGGTCCAGCTCCAAGGCCCCCAGTTTAATCCTGAGCTCAAGTTACTGTGGACTGGCTATGCTAAATTGTGGGAATGAATGTGTTAATTTGCCCTGTGATGGACAGGTGTCTGATTCAGGTTGTGTCCCAGTCTCCCACCCACCGTATCCATAAAAAGTCACATTGGTGCTTTACTATTTGATATAGGACGAGCTTATCTTGGCAAGCAGAAGAAATGTCATTGTGGTTGCTATCTAACAATACTTGCATACTATGTCTCTGTGCCCACGTCTCTACGTGTTAAAAGTAGGCATGAAATGTGTATGGAATAAATGATGGGTGTGTTCAGCTCTCACAAATTGTGTGTGATTGGCTGGTGCGCATTTATGATGTCACCTCATCTCTCTTCTATACAGTCCCATAATTCCAGCTCCAAATATTCCTGGAGCAGGTGTGTTAGGTCATGTCATATTGTTATCTGATGTGGTCATGGCAGTTTATGGCAGCAAAGAGACAAACTTCGACATAAATCAAATGATTCATTATTCAGTTACACAGATAAGAAGAGTGTGACAGAAAAACAAAGGTCAAACTGAGAAAAATGGTGGGAAATCAGAGCAAGTATCAATAACAGAGAAAAAGAAAGCATGAGAGGGAGAGGAGTAATATATTTCTTCTCATTTGTTCACAAGGAGTTTAGCTGATAAGGTAGTTATCAGTTATCTTTCTGGTGCTGAAAACAAACTACTGTTTGTTTTTTGTTTTTTTGCAGAATACCATAGCTACCATGGTAGAAAGCTAACTAATGCTACTGTAACTAGCAAGTAAGTAACCAGCAAAAGTTTTATTTGATTAGGTCGCAACTTTAATGTTGGTGCATTTGATGTTTTGAGGAGAAAATTTGCATTAAGTAAGAGAAAATGGACAAAGCAGGGTTCATTATATGGCATCCCTGACGGGCAAGGCAACTAAAAATAAGAGTTCATTTAAAGACAAATTAATTTTAAATATAAAAAAATACTCAACTTTAATTTAAAAAGAAGTCAACTTTATATAAGAGTCAACTTAAAAAAAGGACTTTAATAAAAAGAAGTTAACTCTGAAAAAGGAAGTACATTTTAAATAAACAGTTAACTTTTAATAAAATGTCAACTTTAAATAAAAGAAGTCAACTTTAATTAGTCAACTTTTAATAAAATTAGTCAACTTTTAATAAAATGAGTCAACTTTTAATAAAATGAGTCAACTTTTTTTAAAGTGAACTTTAAATAAAAGAACTCAACTTTACTTAGTCAACTTTTAATCAAATGAGTCAACTTTCAAAAAAAGAAGTCAACTTTCAAAAAGTTGAATCAATTTTAAATAGACAGAGTCCAATAAAAAAAGAAGTCAATCATACAATTATGACAAAAGTGAGTATTTCCACGTCCTTGGTTTAAGTCGAAACTGTGATCACTTAAACATAAATTTATTATCAGCAAAAGGCAGTGACCGAAAGCACATAGGTCACAACTGGTATTATTAGTATAATATTATTATACCTAATATTAGGTGTTGTGATGCAGTGTAGTTCCTGTTTAACTACGAACCAGTGACCCAGGATTTATGCTTCATTGTGCTAAAGAAGTTTTTTTTATGGGAACAACATGCATCAGACATCCTGCTGTGTACCAGAGTATAGAAGATGATCAGAACACACACACACACACACACACACACACACACACACACACTTTGCTTTATCAGAAACAGGCAAGGAGTACAAATGACAGGAAGGGAGGGGGAGGAAAGGTGGAAGCATGAGAGTATGTAAGTGTATGAGATTATGTGTTGGAAAATGAGTTATTTTGAACCAAACACAACATTCAGCTCTTTTAATTTGTGAAATTTAGTATAGAAAAAAACAAAGATAGATAAATTGTGCTTGTCCAATTAAACTCAAATTTGGGCAGCGATGAAATAAACAACAATTTACAAATCAAATGATTCATTTATTTTTAAAAAATGAGGCATTGATTTGTAGACATACGTTATTACAGTAAATGTAACAATTTATTAGTTATATAGTTACATGGATATTGTTCTATGAATAAACAGACACATTAGGGATGTAGGTGTAATTTGAATACATTGTTCAGATTGAACAGATAATGCTAACCGGATATGAATACAGATACGAATAGGAGCCACAATATTCACTAGAGGTGTGCACGGAACAAACAAGTTGCACAAGTGAACTTTTCTGATATCTGATATTACAGTATAAGGTGGCTGTTGTGGTCAACTATAAGCAACAGCTTCCTGATATGGGAAAGACATTTTGAAAGATAGTTATCTAGCTTATTCGGACACATTAGATAGAACGCTTATCGGAAAGTTCCACAGAGCGTCTACCTGAGACCATTTATGAACTTGAGTGAAGTGGGGGGAAAAAAAACCTTCCAGTCTAGGCTACACCCACTTCCAGCTTAAATCCAAATAGACATATACAGTAGATAATATTTTGTACACTAAAGATCAAGATGCAGACCGTGGTATTGTGTTATACCCCAAACAGAGAGGCTGTTTCTCAAACTTCTTCCCAAGGTCCTAGCTGTTTATTAAATATCACCAACACATCTGATTCACTTTAATAACCCCCTGTTTATGTGAACCAGGTGTGCAAATACTTGGGTGTATTGACTGCTAGATTCCTTGAAAAAGGCAGATGGATTTGTTTTGACAAGTGAATGTCAACCCAGCACACGGGATTTTCAAGACATGAACTTGAAGAAACCAGAAATGGTGAAGTCAGAATATTGCCAAAACAGTTGGTATTTGATAAATAATACCTGAAGGTCATTTCCTTAAGGGACTGAATGAAATAAAGCTGAACGCCAGCTTGGTGTACTGCACCAAAGTCAACAATGACTGTGAGAAGACCTCTTATGAGAAAATGTTTAAATGGGTTGCCACTAATTAACCATAAAGTTGAACCGGAAAGGTAAAACTTAAGAAACTGCAGTGAGAAATATCATGTGACAATGCTTTATAAAAAAAGTGTAAATAGTTATATTTACTGTATGTGTCAGACACTTTTGTTCCAAAGTGACTTACAATTAAAGAGAGATCTTAGGAATGTGACAGCACATTTCAGTGAGCCACCATATTATACAGGTATGAGCAGTTATGAAGCATTAAGTTAGGAATAAAAGACTTGGTGATATATTATTATAGGAAAATAATCAACGACATAGTGGTGTGATGCAAGGCAGAGTCACAAACTAGATCTTTTTTCCAAAGATAACATGTCCTAAAGTGTTTTGTTTTGTTTTTTTTTTGCTTAAACTAATTCAATTTGTGCTCAATTTGTAATTTTTTCACATAGCAATAACATTACCACATCATACATTTTCTGAAAAAAAAAAAAAAACCTATTATTCATAGTCATCTTTAATTTTGCAGGTCAGCTTTGAAAAGTTTAGCACTTATGTTACTCTACAACAGTTTTAAATTGTTGTTCAAGAGAAAAAAGTGCATAAAACTTAAAGTTATAGGATTACAAAGCATTGAGACTCCTTACATAAATGTTAAATAAACGTCTCCTTACAGAAAACATCACCATATCAACAAATATGCACTGTCCGTTAAATAACAGCACATTTTTAATTCAATTATTTTTAGAATTCCCTGTGAATTAGCTGTTACTATACAATGCGTTAATCTGTACTACTATAATACTACACTATACATTAATTTAATCCTGTGATTTGAATTATAGCCTGAACTCTTGGTTCTGATCAATCAGTTCAAGTGAAGTTAACTAACCAATATTTTCTACTAAGTTACTTGCTATTAATAATCTCGCTACAGACAGAAAGTCATTGTGGTAATTGGAGAGAAAAAAATGACAGTGGTGAATACAATATAGACACTTCATTGGGGATCGTGACATAGCTGGTGCCCAACATGCTATGTGTGAGTGTTTCTGACATTACTGATTTCCTGGGATTTAGAATTTACACAGAATGGTGCTCAAAACCAAAAAAGACATCCATTGTGTGTCAGGTCTGTGGGTGGAAAAGCCTTGTTGATGAGAGCGGTCACAGGAGAATGGCCAGAGTAGTTGTAGCTGACAGGAAGGATACAGGAACTCAAATAATCCCTCTTTACAACCATGGTGAGCAGAAAAGCATCTCAGAATGCACACCATGACAAATCATGAGGTGGATGGGTTACAACAGCAGAAGACCACATTTGCTCATGTTAGCCAAGAACAAGCATTTTAGATCCGCAGTTTCTAGAATTCAGCCCATCTGTCACCAAAAACCATGCAAGAGTACTCAGATTTCATTTTATTGTGCTCATTCTGATGTTAACTGAAGCTCTTCACCTATACCTGTATGATTTTATGCATTGTGCTGCTGCAACATGATTGGATGATTGGATAATTGCATAAGGGGTATGGGTGTTCCTATTAAAGTGGTCGATGAGTGTAATTTTCCAGTTTTCCTGCCAAAGAGGGGAGTAAAAATCTGTGACCTAACACAGAGTTGTGATTTGTGTCAAACAAATGAATTGTGCTGCAGCAAAAAGATGCAAAACCATTACAAATATCAGGATGCATATTGAAAAATGTCAAAGTGTGTATAATTTAAAACTAATTATGTGACCGACTCTTGTCTCTCTTGCCCACTCAGTAACGCTTTCCTTGTCATTTAGTGAGTTGGCAGAGGTGGCTGTTAGGTGAACATCAAATATAAGGGTTCTATCCTCTGTAAAAAAAAAATAATAATAATAATAATAATAATAATAATAATAATAATAATGTTATTATTGCAGTGTAATTAAATCAGTATACTTCTGTGATGAAACCTCTTTACAACAGGTTTAAATAGATTCAACATGTTTGAATCTCAGCTGTAAGATTTCATGAAACACTATCAGACACATTTGGGTAAAGAGGAACAAGCCCTTTTCATAAAATGACAATCTTTGTCAAGGTTAGAAGAAAAAAATTGCAGTTTGGGACCCGAAATAGCTATTATTGATGTCTGACTCAATAAAAACAGCTGCTATTCCTATCACTACTGTCAACATATTTTAATAGAATGCACTCCGGTCTGAATCACTGCACTGTTGGCTCCGTAGCTTCCTTTCTTTCTAAAAACCTATTTGAATACCCATTCTCGTTAAATTTTTTTTAACTATGAATGAACTGAACAAAGGAAATCTAAAATAAGAAAAGAATAAAATAAGAGGAGGAATGGATATTACATCATCACTCAGTCGCATTATTGTTTGGAAGGTCTGACATCTTTAATGATACTGATATTCTAGATTGCTGAGCTTTGGACTCCTTAAAAATATATATAAATTCATTTATGTTTGGAGCAACGTTGATTCTCATGCATTATATGACTCTCTGACAGGCAAAAAAAAATTTTAGCGTGTCGTGTTACTGAGAAACCTACGTGCAGAGGACTTTCATGTTCCATGTTGGAAAATGTAAAGTCACAGCTTAAAGTTACCTCTGACTGTTACAAAGAACTGACACTGGAGACTCCTTCCAAAAATGTTAAACAAACATCATTTCACAGAAAGCATATTAACCACATTCATCATCCAGTTTTGATGAGCCTGTACCCATGATAGCCTCAGATTCCTGTTCTTGAAGTGGAAGTGGAAGTGGAAGCCAATGTGGTTTTCAACTGTTGTAGCTAATCCACCTCAAGATTCGATGTTTTGTGCATGCCGAGATGCTTTTCTGCTCAGCACGGTTGTAAAGATTGATTATTTGAGTTGCTATATCCTTCCTGGAAGCTCGAACCAATCTGGTCATTTTCCTCCAAATCCCACAGCTGTGCAACACTTTAGAGCCAGCATTAATTCGGCCAGACAAAAAGTTCCTGTGCATGCCCAAGTTTTGTCCGTGCTTGGATTTATTGCTACTGGCTTGTTTCAGAGAGATATAAATGACCAATCTCAACCTACAATAAACAGTATACTCCCTAGTGTTCTGCGTGCCATAATCTGACATGTTCCCGATTACATCTGAGTGCATTCCTCATCAAGCCCTAAACAAAAACCCAGCTGACATGGTTACCGCACGTCATCGTCCCATCATGCATCTGTACAGCAAAGGTTTGTGGCATAAACTGGAGAATTTCAGACATCTATTTAATTTACATAGTGAGCTTTATTATTACACATTGACATTTAGCAGTGATTGGTATATTTGCTTTAAACTTGAACTCATGTGTCTTAGAGTTGCAGCAATGTCTACCACCAGTAGCACCTGGCTTTCCAAGACAGCATTAGTTCTCTTCATATTTTACCCTTTTCCGGTGCTCTGACTCCACTACTTATGCTGCTAAATAATATTTTGTTGTAATTCTTGTATACGTGAGTCAAATGTATTTCTACTTCTGCCTCTGAAAAATATTTCCTTTTTGGCCATTTAGTAGTCATTTTGTGCTTTCTGCTCTGTGAGCTTTGCCTTTTAGGGAATTTGGTTGGAATCACTAAATGCAAATCAGTTGTGCCGTGCATGCCCCTAGTAATATATGGGTTATTTGGATGGCTATTTATCAACATATGCAGGTAAATATGAAGAAATTCAGTGTAAAGTTTGGTGTGGTTTACACAAACATTTACACACAACTTTACTAAATGATGAATGAGGCCCAATTTCTCCATTCATTAATAAATAAAAAATTTGTAATCAGTGACAAATTGCTGTGGTATAAATGGAATAAAACACATCTGAACATAACAGCAGCCCATCCTGGATTATTTTCCTATAACGGCACACCCCATTGTGTTTAATTCCTTATGTGTAGCGCCATCCATCCATCCATCCGTCCATCTTCAACCGCTTACTCCTTTTCAGGGTCGCGGGGAACTTGGAGGCTATCCCAGGGAGCATCGGGCACAAGGCGGGGTACACCCTGGACAAGGTGCCAATCCATCGCAGGGCACAATCACACACACACTCGCACACTACGAACACTTTAGACACGCCAATCAGCCTACCATGCATGTCTTTGGACTGGGGGAGGAAACCAGAGTACCTGGAGGAAACCCCCACAGCACGGGGAGAACATGCAAACTCCGCACATACAGAGCCACGGGAATCGAACCCCCGACCCTGGAGGTGTGAGGCAAATGTGCAAACCACTAAGCCACCGTGGTGTAGTGCCATATTTATTTGAAATATCTTGAATGACCTCTTTCTGTAGGTTTTCTTCTAACCATTTTTTGCATGACTTTTACATTGGAGAAGTGAGTGAAAAATCTTTCGGCTAAACCCAGATTCACACTGTAAGATTTTGGCCACAATTTGGCAACACTGTTGCTAAGCAACTGGCAATAGTGGATACCAAGAATAAAGCACTTTAAATGAGAAGTCTAAAGATGTTGATAGCTACCACGTAGCTATTATGTATTTTATGCAGACAATGTTAAGGCAGAATAACAGCAGAACAAAGATTATACTGTCATTAACATTGACCTTCTGACAATTGTATGTAATTGCACAATGTAGGTATTTTTGTTTTAACATTACATACACTTTCTCATCTTGAAACCCTGAAACCCTCCATCCTGCCATCACAGTTCTCTCTCTTTCCCCCTTTTCTTAGAACTATCAGACTTTTTAGGAGGAATTATTAACACTAACACACTAGCACAGTGACGCACAAGAGTACAGCACTTACCAACTGTCTTTTCATAGTTCATGCATAAGGATGTGGTCTCATTTGTTCAGATGACTGGAGTCAGCTGTGTGTGTGTGTGAGAGAGAGAGAGAGAGAGAGAGAGAGAGAGAGAGAGAGAGAGAGAACTTTTACGCAACAACTTTAAATTCCCAGCCACTTTAAGTGATGTCATTTGCTGTAAAATGTGCACAGAGGTTAATGTTTACATTATTAGAAACATATGTTCACACACACACACACACATACACACACACACATATTAATACCCTATATATATATACAGTGCATCCGGAAAGTATTCACAGCGCTTCACTTTTTCCACATTTTGTTATGTTACAGCCTTATTCCAAAATGGATTAAATTCTTTATTTTCCTCAAAATTCTACAAACAATACCCATAATGACAACATGAAAGAAGTTTGTTTGAAATCTTTGCAAATTTATTCAAAATAAAAAACAAAAAAAGGACATGTATATAAGTATTCACAGTCTTTGCCATGACACTCAAAATTGAGCTCAGGTACATCCTGTTTCCTCTGATCATCCTTGAGATGTTTCTACAACTTGATTGGAGTCCACCTGTGGTAAATTCAGTTGATTGGACATGATTTGGAAAGGCACACACTTGTCTATATATAAGGTCCCACAGTTAACAATGCATGTCAGAGCACAAACCAAGCCATGAAGTCCAAGGAATTGTCTGTAGACCTCCGAGACAGGATTGTATCGAGGCACAGATCTGGGGAAGGGTACAGAAACATTTCTGCAGCATTGAAGGTCCCAATGAGCACAGTGGCCTCCATCATCCGTATATGGAAGAAGTTTGGAACCACCAGAACTCTTCCTACAGCTGGCTGCCTGGCCAAATTGAGAGATCGGGGGAGAAGGGCCTTAGTCAGGGAGTTGACCAAAAACCAGATGGTCACTCTAACAGAGCTCCAGCATGTCTCTGTGGAGAGAGGAGAACCTTCCAGAAGAGCAACCATCTCTGCAGCACTCCACCAATCAGGCCTGTATGGTAGAGTGGCCAGATGGAAGCCAAAGCCCGCCTGGAGTTTGTCAAAAGGCACCTGAAGGACTCTCAGACCATGGGAAACAAAATTCTCTGGTCTGATTAAATAAAGATTGAACTCTTTGGCCTGAATGGCAAATGTCATGTCTGGAGGAAACCAGGCACCACTCATCACCTGGCCAATACCATCCCTACAGTGAAGCATGGTGGTGGCAGCATCGTGCTGTGGGGATGTTTTTCAGCGGCAGGAACTGGGAGACTAGTCAGGATCGAGGGAAAGATGAATGCAGCAATGTACAGAGACATCACTGATGATAACCTGCTCCAGAGCGCTCTAGACCTCAGACTGGGGCGAAGGTTTATCTTCCAACAGGTCAATGACCCTAAGCACACAGCCAAGATCACAAAGGAGTGGCTACAGGACAACTCTGTGAATGTCCTTGAGTGGCCAAGCCAGAGTCCAGACTTGAACCCAATTGAACATCTCTGGAGAGATCTGAAAATGGCTGTGCACTGATGCTCCCCATCCAACCTGATGGAGCTTGAGAGGTCCTGCAAAGAAGAATGGGAGAAACTGCCCAAAAATAGGTGAGCCAAGCTTGTAGCATCATTCTCAAAAAGACTTGAGGCTGTAATTGGTGCCAAAGGTGCTTCAACAAAGTATTGAGTAAAGGCTGTGAATACTTATGTACATGTGATTTTTTTTGTTTTTTATTTTTAATAAATTTGCAAAGATTTCAAACAAACTTCTTTCACGTTGTCATTATGTGGTATTGTTTGTAGAATTTTGAGGAAAATAATTAATTTAATCCATTTTGGAATAAGGCTGTAACATACCAAAATGTGGAAAAAGTGAAGCACTGTGAATACTTTCCGGATGCATTGTATATATATAGGGCATTAATATGTGTGCATGTTCTCCCTGTGCTTTGGGGGTTTCCTCTGGGTACTCCACTTTCCTCCTACAGTCCAAAGACATACATACAACATACATGTGTGTTCTTGTACTGAATGTGAGTATCTCCTTTCTGTCATTCTCCATTAACAGTGTGTGTGTTTTAATTTCTCCCTCTCTCTGACTTACTCTCTCAGACCAGAATGCTTCTATTAAGTGTGTGTGTGTGTGTTTCTGTATCTGTGTGTGAGTGTGTGAAAGCACATTGTAATTGGAAGCAACATATAAGCCATTCCTGGTTATTCTGATGTTGATAAATTGACACAACAATTCAGTAGAACCGATAACAGAGAAATGACTTTATGACTATAAACACACGTCTCAACTCGCTACACACACCTTGAGAAACTAAACACGATGTGTATGACTTTCACACACTCACAGCAATAATCCTTTCCTGGCCGTCATCTAGCATGCCTTTGTCTTGCAGTTTATTCTACTTTTGGCCCCGTCCCAAAATACATACTAAAGATTTAAACGCTCAGCCAAGTGTGTACTAACGTCATGCTTTTTTTTTTCCCTGTGCACATTCTCAAGATGTTTACACAAAGTGTATTCAGATAACAGGTGACTCAACATGCTATCAATGATTTGTATGCTGTTACCATGATAAAATGACAGCAATGTGGTTTTGCATGTTGCTATCACCATTCAATTTCCATTCATTTGTTTATATTTAACATTAAATATTGTCACAGAGCAGTTTTACAGAAATACGGAGGTAGATCCCTAAGTAGCAAGCCAGAGGAACATTGGCGAGGAAAAACTCCCTGGGAAGACATGAGGACGAAACCTTCAGAGGAATCAGACTCAAAAGGGAACCCATTCTCTTCTTTATAGTATATGGGTGGACATAATGATAGGGATTCAAAAGTGAAGCTATAATGTCTCTGAAGCCCTCTAGTGGCTGGCTGCAGTACAATTTTAAACCACACCCATTCTCATGTTAGTGAATGGGACAGATGGCAGTCTCTCATTTTATGTTACATCTCCGCAAATTATTTTTGGGAATAGTGTTCTGCCATTTTTACAAGTTCAGTTGACTTATATCTCCACTGAATTATATCTCCCCCATAAGAGTTATTTGATGATAAACAAAAGGACATGGTTTCTGAGGTGAATGACCAGTTTGGACAAGGAAGCCAAGTCTAATGAATGCACATGTATTTCTTACACTTGAAGCTTTTGACAGTTCTGTAGCAAAGCCATGTCTTGTTTTGATGTTAACTGTTCAAGCAGACCCTCAGCAGTGAGTTCTTTGCAGTTTTTCTGGTATGTTGTACATTTTGATGTCTAAGCTGGCTTGTTGTACTAAAATAACTAGCAAACTAATTGCCTGAACAATGCAATGGCATAAATCAAGCCTGCTAACACTAGCTAAATTTAATAATAATCTACATTTTACTGTACGACCTTAGCAAACACTTGAAATATTTTGTTAAGGTTAGCCAGTCACTCCTTTTTGAACAAACTGCATTGAAAGAATGAGCAGAGAATAAAATAGAGCACTTTTCCATTCAGATGGATAACTTAGTTATCTTAGGTGTCACAGCTAGTTGAAAATCATTGAGAGCAGTGATTTATTTCCCCTCAAAAAATAGATTGCATTTACTGTACATGTTGACTGCTATTTACCAGCTTATTCAGTTGGTACCTTGGTACCATTAGCTACTTATACTTCTTTACTTTGACTAAAATTATGGATAATGTCAACTAGTTAGCAAGTGGTAGTTCAGTCAGTCATAACTTAAAGCTCTAAAATCTTTTCCTAACATAAAATCGAAATACGTGTGAAAATGACATGCCTACAGTTTAGCATTTTACATATAAAGTAATAAATTGCATCGCTACTCTGAGCTAGCCGTTGCACCACTTAAGTAATCTCAGGTCACAACAACAATAAAAAAACACAACAGATATCAATATGTAGTTGTAGTTTTTTTTTCCACAAAAAAACAAAAACAATCAGAAACCACGTAGGAACAAAATAGTACCTTCCACAATCATTAATAGATTAATTAGCAAACAGGTGTTACTAATGAAATCCACAAGTTTAGTTAATCATCAAGAAGTTCATCTACCTCTATAAAAGCAGGACTTTTGGCAGTTTGGTGTTCTGGAGCACTCAGGTGTGTGTCTACATCATGGCAAGAAAAAACGGACATCAGCCATGACCTCAGAGAAGCAACTGTTGTTGTGCATCAATCTAGGAAGGGTTATAACGCCATCTCCAACCAATTTGATATTCACCATTCTACAGTGTGAAGAATTGCTTACAAATGGAGAGCCTTCAAGACAGCTGCCAATCTTCCCAGCAGTGGATGTCCCCAACCAATTGAGTCCAAGGTCAGACTGTTTAATGCTCAGAGATATAAAGAAAAGCCAATGAACTACAGCCTGTGACCAACAGGTCCCTGTAAGCACATTAAATGTTTATGTTCATAACAGCACTATCAGAAAAAGTCTGAACAAGTATGGATAGCTTTCACGGAAGGGTGACCAGGAAAAAGCTTCTTCTCTCCAAAAAGAATACGGCAGCATGCCTTTGGTTTTCAAAATGGTGTCTGAACAAACCACATTTCCAGACCAATATCCTGTGGACTGATGAGACCAAGGTGGAGATCTTTGGTCATCATGCATAGCACTATGATTGGCAAAAACAAAACACAGAGTATCACCACAAACACCTCAAACTGATTGTCACATGGTGGTGGAGGGGTGGGTGATGATTTGGGGTTGTTTTTGCTGCCATAGGACCTGGGAAACTTGCAGTCATTGAGACAACAATGAAATCCACTTTATACCAGAATATTCTTGAGATAAATGTGAGGCCTGATCTGCAGTTTAAGCTGGGCTCAAATTGGGTCATGCAACAGGACGATGATCCACGTACATCAGCGAATTGACATCTGAATAGCTAAAGAAGAAGAAAATCAAGGTGTTGGAATGGCAAGTCCAAGTCAAAGTCCAGACCTCAAACCCACTGAGATGCTGTGGTGGGATCCTAAGAGATCTGTGCATAAATTAATGCCCTCAAACATCAATGAACTGATGCAATGTTGTAAAGAAGAGTGGGCCAAAATTTATACATAATGACATGACAGACTCATAAACTCTTATAGAAAATGTTTACTTCACGTTATTGTTGTTGAAGGGGGTTCTATATAGGGTATACTTGTTTTTTCCCACCTGGTTTCTGAATGCTGGGGTGCTTTTGTGAAAATTTTTACATATTGAAATCTGCTGTGATTTTGTTGTCATCTGAGATTATTTGTTTGTTTATACAGTATCTCACAAAAGTGAGTACACCCCTTGTGTGATAATTTGGGGGCTAAAGCATCTGAAAATCAACCACAAAACAGAAAACTGTTACAGCAGAAGAAATGAGTGGGAAAATGGGAAAAAATACTCCATGGCAGAACTTTGCTTTGATCAGCTTCACACTCACAAGTAAAAGTAATAACATGTGTTGTCTTGTCTGGCATTACTCATTCCATTAACAAGCTCCAGACAGAAATGTGAAACAGGACAGTCACCTAACCCGGACATCCTACTTGAAAACACAGGCAAGAACCAGCTTGCTGTTCTCAATAAACTAATACACAGTCTAAAATAAATGGAATTATACCTAAGAAAGGGGGCACAGTGGCTTAGTGTTTAGCATGTTTGCTTCGCACCTCCGGGGTTGGGGGTTCGATTCTCACCTCTGCCTCTGGTTTGGAGGCTTCCTCAGGGCACTCCAGTTTCCTCCCCCTGTCATTGTGCTGTCATTGGCATTTCCAAATTGTTATTTGTGGGTGTGATTGTGCCCTGTGATGGGTTGGCACCTGCCTTATGCCCCAAGTTCTCTGAGAAAGGCTCCAGGCAGTAAAGTTTTCTGTACACATTTCAGTAATGATCATGAAATAAATTTGTATTGAGGGGGTCTGTGGAATTTATTTCATGGTTAAAGGGGTCGCAGACTATAAAAAGTTTGACAACTCCTGCTTTACAGTAATAATTAATAATAAGGAAACATATAGTTATTTAACATATAATCATTGATATGGTGAAGCTTTCTGTAAGGAGACATTTATTTACCATTTATGGAAGGAGTCTCCAGTGATAGTACTTTGTCACAGTCAGTAGGTTTTCAGACAATTCAGACACAGATTTCACTCTTTACATTTCCTCAGTAACATGACAAGCTGCATTTGTTTCTTATTAACTTCAAGAGAATGAAAAGGTGAGGCTGATAAAGTAAGTGAGACTAGGAGCTAACTTGTCTCATGGATGTTCAACAACATTAAATGTAACTATAAATGATATATTTATTTATTTTAAAGTATGATGTGCCGTTGAACAGAATTGCTAAGCACATCCCAGATATTTCAATATAAACTCATTTTATGTGTTTCAGAGTGGAGTTTCCCTTTAAAAGTGCATTAGGTAAAATTAATCTTTTTTTCCCGAAGATTAGGTATCTGATGGTTAGGTGGGCTCAAGATTTGCATGATTCTCATGTTCATGATGCTCCGCCTCCAGGAGCTACAGTGGCCTATGGAGTGTCTATAAAATGACTGACAGGAGGCGCATCCAAACACAAACAAGTATTCCTGACTGGATGTCAGTTTTCCAAATGGGTTTTCTCAGCAACTGAAAACACTTTGTCTAAGACAACAGCTTAACAGTTTTTTTTTTTTTATCATGTATTCCATATCTTCCAGGTTATTTGTACAAGTAGATAATAATAATAATAATAATAATAATAATAATAATAATAATAATAATAATAATAATAATAATAATAAAAAGTAGAATATTGCAACTTTAAACTCAGAAACAGTGATATTAATGCAAGGATGCTTACTGGGGACTATTTGTCAGTGCGTATTTTATGCAGGGTGTTGTTTGTACAGTTATCTAAAGAGATATTGTAACAAACGCAACTTGAATTTTGTTTTGTTAATTGGAAGGTTAATGAACAACTTCTTCTCTTCAACAATCTCTTCGATCTGGCAAGGAGCCTTTTGAGAGTCGAAATCACTCAATGACTCAATCACTGACTCACTAAAAAGCGCCGGATTTCCAGTGTATTCAATTTAGATATAAAGAGAAATCATATCCTCTACCTGCGCTTTAAATCCCGGAAATAGCCAGGGAGGGGAAATCGCGGACCTTTCCCAGAGTGGGCGTGGCCTTGTGGTTGCGCTACAGGAGGGGCGTGTCATATTGATATAAATGAAAGTACGTATGGAAGGAGCCGTTGGTCAAAACTTTCATCCAGGACAAGCGAGCGCGATTTATTCGGATCTGACAACCGGACAAATGTTTGAGTGTGTGTGTGTGAGAGAGAGAGAGAGAGTGTGTGTGAGTGTGTGTTAACGGAAGGGATCTATCAGCGTGAAGCAATGGTATGTGTGTGTTTGATGTGATCGCGTGAGCATTCCGACACCTCTCCAATCTACAGGTAAGTAACAGCTGCTTGTTCTGTTATTCTTCTATTACTATTACTACTATTATTACTATTATTACTACTAGTACTGTTACTACTACTACGACTATTATTACTATTATTACTACTACTACTGTTACTAATAGTACTACTACTACTACTACGATTATTACTACTATTATTATTACAATTATTGCTACTACTATTATTACTATTATTACTACTTCTACTGTTACTACTACTACTACTACTATTACTATTACTACTATTATTACTACTACTACTGTTACTACTATTACTACTACTACTACTACTATTACTATTATTACTATTACTACTGGTACTACTATTATTACGACTATTATTATTACAATTATTGCTACTACTATTATTACTACTACTATTATTACTGCTACTACTGCTAATAATAATAATAATAATAATAATAATAATAATAATAATAATGTCAGAGATTTTTGTTGAGCTTATACATCTTAACATGTATAAATGATTGTGGGTGTGTGAGTGTGCATGTGTGTGTCACACACAGAGAGAGGTTTATAAAACACACACTTTGCATTGTTAATGATCACCCAGTGACGCACACTCACCTGCTGGAAACACTTTTCACTGTGCTTTTTGGTTTTATTAGCAAAACCCTTCCTTAACAAGTAGCTTAATGTACTTTAGCACTATTCATTTATTGATTTATGTTGGTAGATGTTAAATAAAATTAATGAAAATGTTATAGAAATATTAGTTCTTTGATTATTATATGGCTGTAAGAATGTGACAATTAATTTCTTTTAAATATTTTAATGGTGATCTCAATCTCAGGCATCTGATAAAATGATAAGGTGCAATCAAATGATTCTGTTCCTAAAATGGCAGCTTGATTGTAATAAACAGTCGTAATAATGGTCATTTATTTGTGTATATACTGTATATAGTAAAGCATTTTGTGTGTTGTCCACCCATAATTGATTTATATCATTTTCTGCTCTGTGTGTGTGTATATCTGTGTATGAGCTCATTTTCGACACTCATTTGACTGGACATGGAGACATTGAGAGATCTTTTTAAGTACACACTTGTGACATAATTACAATATTTACCCAGCTTAAAAATGTTTAAGAATTGAATGTTGTGCTTTCTATGTATGAGATGTGTAAAGAATTTTTTAAAAAAAACAGGACTTGCCCTCACAGGGGAAAAAATGACGGCATGGTGCGTTGCGGCCGACATAAGAAAGCACATCTAGAAGTTTTTTATTCCTCTTATATCACAGTAATTTATTATTTAAAGAACAGCCTCACACTTTTTATCAGTTTATCGACGTTGCCGACTGCCCACATAACAAGCTAGTTCCAGTTATTCCTTAGGTTATATAATATAAACAAGCAACCCCTCACAAGCCTCTGTTTATCTTACTAGAAGTGAATAGAGAAAAACAGCACAGCTTGTTATTTAAAAAAAAAAAAACAGAAATTTTACTAACTGTTACAAAGTGCTGACAAAGGAGACTTCCTCCATAAATGCTAAATAAACATCACCTTAGAGAAAGCTTCAACAATTTTCATTCAGCATTTTTCTTTGTTAAATAAGATATTATATGGTGTGTCCGCCATAGAAGTTCCCGTGAATAAACTGTTACTATAGACAGCATATTGGAATGAGAGCAACTGCAGTACTGTCACAGTTGCTATTATAAATAATTAATTAAGCAGGTTTAAACAGTGACCTGTGACTGATACTAGACCCGTTTGATTTAATTGGGTCTAAGATGAGTCTGCTGGTCTCTGGTGGCTTTGTGTTTGCAGACTGTGGTTTAATAGAGATTCACCTGTCCCAATGGACTTCTGTGATATTTGTGTATTTTATGGTCTAACACAGAATACTGCTGCACAGTATTCTGTGACTATATGCTGTATCTCAGGGTTCTCACATTTGGAAAACACCTTGAACATGAGGAAATGGATCAAATGTTTTCAAAATGCTAGTGAGATTGTGGATTTTAAAAACTAAGTCTAAAAATGGCCTAATTTATAAGAATTCACCCCCTTTCTTTTATGAATCTAAATTAGAACTAATATTTAATTTCCGAGAGCTCACACTGAATATGCTGAACATGGTACACCTGGTCAGATTTTAAATACACTTGTGTTTTTGGCCGATCTGATTAGTCCTGCTGTCATGAAGACCGAAGAACTGCCCGTGAAGCTTTGAGATTCAGCTGCTAGGTGGAAAAAAGATGGAGAAGGTTATTAAAACATTTGCAAAGCTTTGAACATTATTAATTAGCATTGTGAAATCCATTATAATCAATTGGAAAAAAATATGGTACAACCCATTCACTACTAAGATCAGTTAAGACTGAGTTCTTATTCAAGGAGGGCAATGCCCAAGAGGTCAGCTATGACACTAAAGAAGTTACAGATCTCCCTGGCTGACATAGGAGAACTTGTGCATTCACCACCTATATCATCAGCTCTATACAGATCTGGCATCAGTTGGAAGCCACTTCTGAGTAAGATCATTTTAGAAAATCTGGGAACTTTTAGAAAAAGATTTTGTGGTCTGATGAGACTAAAGGTTGAGATAATTGGTCTAAAGGCAAAGCATAATGCTTGGAACAAACCAAATACAGCCCAACAGCCAGGTTCCTGTGATCAAATGCAGTGGTGAGAGCATCATGCTCTAGGGTTGTTTTTCAGCAGGAAAAACTGGAAAGATCCCTGCATCACAGGCATCATAGATTGAGCCAAATATAAGATAGTTGTTGACAGAGCCTGTTCTAGTCAGCCAGATGTCTGCATTTAGGGTAAAAATGTACACTGCCTATCCTAAAAAAAGTTGCACACTCTAAAATTTCATTGCACCACGTTTAGCTTTGATTACAGTGTGCATTCACCACAGCACTGTTGCACACATTGTGCAACATGACAATATTTTTTTATATGCAGAGGTGCATTAATTTTTGGTCAAGATCTTGTATCGAGGACACTCTGTATCGAGGACACTCTATAAAGTCTTCCCCAGCACATCCAAAAGACTTTCAATGGGGTTATGGTCAGGACTCTGTGGTCTCTAATTCATGTGTGAAAATGATTCCTCATGCCCCCTGAACCAATGAATCTTGGCATTGTGGTCCTGGATTATGCCTGTGCTGTCAGGGAAGAAAAAAATCCATTGATGGGATAATCTGGTCATTCAGTATATTCAAGTACCCAATTGACTTCATTTTATTGCCGCATAATGTTAATGAGCCTAGACCTGACCGACTGAAGCAACCCCAGACCATAACACTGCCTCCAGAGGATTGTACATTGCATGATGGTGCATTGCTTCATGCGCTTCCCTTCTTACCCTGATGTACCCATCGCTTTGGAATAGGGTAAATCTGGAATCATCAGACCACATTACCTTTTTCCATTGCTCCACAGCCCCATCTTTATGCTCACTAGCAAACTGAAGTAATTTTATATCTGATTAGCATCACACTGATTAGTCCACAGAGCTGTTTAGTCCTAATCTGTATGGTCAAGTCTATCTGTCAAGTTCTGGTCACATTATGCATGTGGAAATGCTCTTACTTTCACTATGAAACATAGCCATGAGTTCTTCTTTCAATTTTTAATTATATGACTTCACCAAGCATTTTAACAATCTCCAATCACAATCATTCGAGATTTTGAATTTTAATTTTTCCAACCACATTTTGTCCTCAAAGGTGACAGTTCACCACTCTCCTTCCAGGTTTTAATAATGTGTTGGACAGTTCTTAACTGTTCAATTCCAGGGATTTCAGCAATCTCCTTAGTTGTTTTCTTAGCTTGATGTAGGCCAATAATTTTCCCACAATAACATCTTTTCCACAACCACGAGATATATCTTCTGACATGGTTGAGAAGCTACACACTGCAACAGTTCAGGTTAAAACAATTGTTGCCAGATGAAACATGTTAATCACTGCAATAATGAACCAATCATAGGCTCTTAAGTATTTGCTTATTTAAATCTAAACAGTGACCTTTTATTTTAGTCATGTGGTGTATGTTCCAGCAGGACAATGAGTCACAGCACACGGCCAAAAGTACAAAGGAATGGCTTGAAAAAAGAAGATCTGTGTTTTGGAATGGCCAAGTCAAGGCCAGACTTTTAATCCAATTGAAAATTTGTAGCATGACATGAAAATTTGCTGTCCACCAATGTTCTCCATCTAATTTGACAGAGTTGTTCAAAATTTGTATTGAGTAATGAGAGAAAATGCCCAAACCAAACATGCAAAGCTGATAGAGACAACTTCTGATCTGAGACAACTTAAAGCTGTAATTGCTGCAAAAGGACAGTTCATGCTGAGGGTGTTAATACCAATTAAGCAGGGTTTTTTTATTTGTAAATAATTCTGAGGAGATTCATCCATCCATTTTCTGTACCACTTATCCTACACAGGGTCATGGAGAGTCTGGACCCTATCCCAGAGGACTTGGGGTACAGGGCAGGCAGGGTACACCCTAGACAGGGTGTAAACCCATCACAGAGCACAATCACACACACACACTACAGACAATTTGGAGATGCCAATCATCTTACAACACATATCTTTGGACTGGGGGAGGAAACCCCCGAAGCACAGAGAGAACATGCAAACTCCACGCACACAGGGTAGATGCGGGATTCAAACCCTAACCCAGGAGGTGCAAGGCAAATGTGCTAACCACTAAGCCACTCCTCCTCTGAGGAGATCTAAATGCTTTATTTATTTGATTACTTTAGTTATTTCAAAAGGAGCAAAAATCCCTTTCTGGCATGCTTAAATTTGATGTAATACAGCAAAAAGAGAAATAATCATTTAATCACACTAATAGCGTCATTATATCATTATACTCTATCCTTTAATGCATTGCATACAGTAATTTTACGTGTGTGTGTGTGTTTTCTGTGCTAGGTTAGGCAGCTAATCTAAAACTAATTGCACCCTGAATTTAAAACGATGTTAATTGCACACCCATTAGGACCTTTGTATTTCATCTATTTCATGTTTTAATCTGTTATAATGTTTAATCACGTTGCTCTTTGCTGTTTTCCTTGCAGAGATATAAAAGGCACCTCTTGTATGCAGCGTATGTATGCTTCACTGGATGAAGTGATTCACCAAAGACATCTGTTCAGCAGAAAACTGTAGATATCAAATCCGTTCAGATCTCCTTATGGCGGCCGTATTTTTCACCTTGCTCCTCCTCCTCCCCCTTCCTCCATACATTTCTTCTCGTCCATTTGCAAAGACACCAGTGACCATCGGAGTGGACAAGAATGTTGTCCACCAAAATGGTGGCAGCATTACAGTCAACCAATCCAGCAACAATGACATTCAAAGCTCAAACGCAGTAGGACATAAAGAAAGAGAACTGGACCAGAACACAATTAATGTCCACCCAAACATCCAAAATGGACATGAGGTCTATACATATCCAAGAAAAACTGGCCAAAAAATCCAAAACAACAGTGGAACAGAGCAAACCAGCAGTGAAACCAGCCAAAACAATGGAAAACTTGCACATCATCTGCCGGACATCATTATCATTGGAGTAAGGAAGGGTGGTACAAGAGCATTGCTTGAGATGCTGAGCCTTCACGACACCATTGCTACTGCTCAAAGCGAGGTCCACTTCTTCGACTCGGACGCTCATTACCAGCAGGGACTCGAGTGGTACACATCACAGATGCCACTGGCTCGACCTGATCAGTTGACGGTAGAAAAGACTCCGGCATACTTCACCTCTGTTGACGCTCCGGAGCGAATTCTTCACATGAACCCTTCCATCCGGCTCTTGCTGATTGTCCGAGATCCTGTGGATCGTGTTCTGTCAGATTATACACAAGTTCTTCACAATCAGCTTCAAAAACACAAAGTTCCACAGCGCATCGAGGACCTGCTGCTCCGAGATGGGGAGCTTAACCTCAACTATAAAGCTGTGAATCGAAGTGTGTATCACCCGCATATGCAGCGATGGTTACGGGTTTTCCCACATGACAGCTTTCATATAGTGGATGGCGACATGCTCATCAGAGACCCATTAGCAGAAATGAAAAAAGTTGAACATTTTTTGCACCTCAATCCACAGATAACCGAAGAAAACTTTTACTTTAATCGGACGAAAGGCTTTTACTGTTTGAAGGAACAAGGTCACGAACGCTGCCTACATGAATCGAAGGGACGAACACATCCAAATGTAGCCCCAGAGATCCTGCAGAAATTATGCGAATACTTTCAGGAACCAAACAGGAAGTTCTTTGAACTGGTAGGAAGAAAGTTTGATTGGAAGTGAGAACTGTTTAAAGAATGGACAAGGGAAAATATTTGCGATTTTGTTACAGAAGCTCGTTCATATGCAAATGCAAACAGTTATTTAAACTTATGGGAAGAACATTTGGGAAATACTGTGAAAACTACACCGACAGTTACACCGACAGTTTCACCAAAAAAAGAGCTGGGTGCAATTGCAAACCAGACTGTGTGAATTGGTGGAAAACAGTGAAATATTTTGAAAACTGATATTTTCACGAAACAAACAGGAAGTTCTTTGAGTTTGTGGGAAGAACATTTGACTGAAAGTGAGAAGTCAGTGAAATCCATGCTAGTATTATTCACTAGACAAACAGAAATTGTTTGACATCATAACAAAGGATTATGCAAAATCCTGCAAAAAGCTCATTACAGTCCTCTGCTAGTTAGTGAAGGAAGTTGGAGAAATTCAGCAAATAAAAACTGCACAAATAGTATTGTGAAAAACTGCTTTCATAAACAGGAGGGAAATTTTGTCAGAGCAGGGTAGTAGTCGAAAAATATTAGATGAACATTATATATTTAACCTTGGCTTAATAATATAGCACAACATTATACATCATTACCACAAAACCCATTCACCTCAACCTGACTGACTGAAAACCTGCACACACACACACACACACACACCTGGCTAAACTGAAACTGAAAACAGGAGGTTATTTAAACTTGAGAGGAAATTAATTCAGTTGAATCTGGGTCGTGAAAGCAGAAGGAGAAAAAATGCAAGCACACACACCATCCTCATAAATAGGATTAAGATACAGTGTGTGAAATTCAGTGTTATATAAAACATGCTGGAAACTTAACACATGTTTGTAAACTTGTTCTTTTTATTATGTGTTATAGTGATTTTTTTTTTTAGAATAAATGTTTTAGGACTCATCAGCTCTAAATGTGAGTTTGCACCATGTCAAAATCTACAATGGTTAACGAAACACAACAATATATACATTAACAATGTTGTTGTTGTTGTTGTTTTAAGAATGCAAGAATATTACCTCATGACACTGTGCTTTTTTGTATTTTTTGAAGGTATTAAGGAACAAAAACAGCAAACATTACACATATGGACAACAACACATGGGTAGCCAACAACAATATAATAATAATAATAATAATAATAATAATAATAATACTAATAATGCCAAAACCAAATTTTACCATTTTGTACATAAAATGCAAAACTATGTTATGCTATTTACTGTGATGTCTATACCAGACTGTCTATACCAAATGATAGAAAATGTTTTACTGATATGTATTAACCAGAAGCAGCTGAATTTTATGTCTTTTTCAGTCATGTTTGTCTTTGATATGATTTCACAGTAAGAAAATTCTCAGCCCATAATTCCTACACGATGACCTGAAGGCATTAGTTACACAATGATATGACCGTAATGACATAATCAGCTCTCAGGTGGAATGCTTTCATGTATTTTGAGGGAAAGGCTTCTAAAATATTGAAATCAAGGTACAGTGCTGTGAAAAATGTATTTGCATCCATCCTGATTTCTTCTGTTTTTGTGTATATCTTATACTAAATTGTTTCAGAAATGAAAACAAAATCTAATATAAAACAAAGGCAACCTGAGTAAACACAAAATGCAGTTTTTAAATGACAGTTAATTATTGAAACAAAAAAGTTATCTAATACCAACTGGGCCTGTGTGAAAATGTATTTGCCCCCGTAGTTACTAATTCCCCAAATCTATGAAACTGCATTCATAATGGGGTTCAGCTGGACTAGACACAGCTAGGCCTGATTACTGCTAACATTGTTCAATCACATCAACACTTAAATAGAACTTTTTCAACAGCATGAAGTTGGTTAAAAGGTCTTACCCAGTAACACACTATGGCAAAATTGAAATAAATTCCAGAGATGATGAGGAAGAAGGTGTTTGAAATACATCAGTCCGGGAAGGGTTACAAAGATATTTCAAAGTCTCTGGGACTCCAAAGAACCATTATATCCAAATGGGTAAACTCGGCACACACAAAAACCAAACACTGAATTCCACAAAGAGCATCAAACCTATGGTCAAGCATGGTGGTGGAAGTGTGATGTTGTGAGGATGCTTTGCTGCTTCAGGGCCTGGGCAACTTGCAATAATTGAGGGAAACATTAATTCTGCTCTCTAACCAGAAAATCCTAAAGGAGAGTGTCTGGTTTTCAGTCCGTAAATTGTAAATCAATCACAACTGGATTATGCAGTAAGACTATGACCCAAAGCATAGGAGTAAGTCCTAGTACTAGAAGTAAGTGTAAGGTGGCACAACCAGATTTTAAGTTTAAAGGGGCAATTAGTTTTTTACATGGGCGATAAGAGTTTGCTTCAATAATAAAAAAATAAAATAAAATTAATAAAAACTGTGTTGTGTGTTTAATAAGGTTGCCTTTGTTTTATGTTGTATTTCGTTTGAAGATATAAAAGTATTTAGTATGAGATATACACAGAAACAGAAGAAATACTTTTTCACAGCACTGTATCAGGTCCAAATACAAATCCACAGTGCACCTCTCCTTGAAATTATCTATACAAAATGTGAACGTTAAGTGACACAGATAATGAGACAGAGTCATATTCTGACATACTCGCTGTACAAAACAGGATAATGCACAAACTAGCATTATAAGAATGCTAGAATATAAATCTGCATTATAGTAAACAGTTTAACTTAAACTAGCATTACAGTAAATTGACTAACCCATAACCTAGAATAGCTAATTACAACCATCATACCATACAAGCTCTATATGTTTATTAGCACTTTTAAAGCTGTTTTAACTTTTTGAATTCATTAACTGGCAAATGTATTTGGGACTACAATCACAGCTTAATTGTTTCATAAACTAGCATGAAATTAGCTAAACAATCAGTATTCTTGCTAGCTGGCTACTTGCTAGTTGTTGATGAAACTGAATGCTGCACACTGCTTTTGATCATTATTTATTCTCCATTTTCAACATTGTAAATTGTTGGCTTTTACTGTTATACTGAGTCAGTGACTGTGCTAAGATATGTATATGCTACAGTGTATAAGCTACATTTATATTTGTATTTTTATACAGCAGTCGATTTTTTTATTTTTCATATTTTAAAAAAATATTTCTACAGTAATGAGCATCAAAAACATTTTTTTATTTCCATCAAATAAATAGATTTTATTTTATTTTATCTATGCAAATGTGTTACGCCAGATGTTTCATGTTTGCAGTCCTTTAAGCTTTTAAATATTATAATTTTTTTTTTAAAGCTACCTAGGTATGTGAATATACAAATAATAAATATTGACTTATCCATTTTAATAATTGTGGCTTTTTGTTAATAAAAATATAGTTTACTAAAGAATTTATTATTATAGAATTATTAAAGTAGGCATCATCCAAGTAAACTGGATAGCACAGTCAATATTTATTGTAGTATATGAATATTAAGGTTACATTATTATACAATACTATTTTTTTTATATTACTATTAAATTATATGAATGTGAGAAAACCATATTTGATTAATTGTCCTGAGTATGTTTTCACATTTTGTTTTACATGGGGTAAATGTAAAAAAATGAATAAGTGAATACATTATAAATATATATATATATATATATATATATATATATATATATATATATATATATATATATATATATATATATATAAATAATGTATTGACTTATTCATTTTTATATATATATATATAAATACATACATACATATATATATATATATACATACATACATGTGTGTGTGTGTGTATATATATATATATATATATATATATATATATATATATATATATATATATATACATATATATATATACATAACATTTTTACATATAAGGAATGTAAAATAAATATACTATTTCACTCTCATTTAAGTTCTAAGCAGCTTTATTATAGTGTCAGAGAAAAAAGTTTTATGGCCCTCATATATTTAACTATAGAGACAGTATATAATGTATAAATCTCTCTCTCTCTCTCACTCACTCTCTCTCTCGCTCTCTGAATGTCATGTGTAATAGAATAACCTGTGTTTTTTCCCCTGATGATACGAGATGTTATCACTTCTTCCCTATTTATCTCTTTAATCTCTCTCTCTCTCTCTCTCTCTCTCTCTCTCTCTCTCTCTCTCTCTCTCTCTGATTCCTAGTGCCAACTCTCACTCACTGTACCATGTGTATAAACCTAAAACGTGTATATAAATAATCCGATAGCTTACAACAGTATAATTCAGGATCGCTCTTCCCTGGTTTCCATAGAAACGTGTTTGAGACACACACACTGAAGGGTGTATGATGACAGCAGGAGTTTTCTCAGCCCAGAAGGGGAACAAGAGAGTGTAAGTATGATAGGGTGTGTGTGTTAGTGCTGTCTCTTTTAGTGTCACACACAGACACACACAGGCTCAACTGTGAATAGAGATCAGTTTACTGAACAGATAATGTCAATCAAAAACTGATAGTTATCAGACACTTTGCTCGTGGAGGGGTGGAGAGGTGGAGGGTGGGTGATTTCAAGGACCCAGAGTAGACCCTACAGAACAAATATTTTTCAAAACAATTAGCGAACGGCTCAAAATTCCATCACGTGTGCATGATTAAGTAATAAAACAATGACTGTTAGTTCCCATTATCACTTTTGTTACTGCACCTATAAACAGTCATTCCCTCACCAGCGTCTCGTTTTTTATTTAATAAGACACAGATTGAAGCAAAGTCATCAGGAAGAAAGTCATTGTGGTTTCTGAGTAACAAGCTGGCTTGTCTTATTAACTTCAATAGTGAGAAAAAAACAGGCAGCTGAGGGAATGACCGTTTATATGTGTACTGTGTATATGTGAACACAGTACAATAAAATTGGAATGTGTGGTCAAATAGTTCACATAAACATATTACGTTTCTCATCAAAACTTATGATAAACCTAATTTAAATAAGTTTCTAATTACAAGATAATGTAAAATATAAAGTGTGTGTGATGGAGTCTCATAGTACAGGTACAATAACTATAGTGTTTAAGTTAATGAGTCTTGTAAGTGTGCTAGGATTGTGCAGTAGTAATATGCAGGTTCACTATACCAGTGAATGGGGTTTGGGTCTCAGCTCAAATAACTGTTTTTTTTAAATGAGCGGGGAGTTTTTTTCACTGTGGAAAGTTCATAGGGGTAACATTGAATGAATTCCGTGTGAACAACACTGACTGGAGGCCCATGCCAATTAGAAAAATTCAGGCGATGGACTATTAGCAAGTTATTGTCATTTATTCATATAATTCCAACAATTATTATGTTTTTTTCACTATTTAGCTGTCTTTTTATTTTAAGGATATAATAAATTGCATATATAAAATTCTTTTATTTACAACTGTCATGTTTGGGATTTTTAGGTTATTCATCATTTAATACACTTTCTGACCATCAAATCAAAACAGACTTGTGATTTGATGACATAATGCTTATTTATTCAGAAACAGAAGTAACTAAATACAAAAATGCTACTTTAAATTTGAACTTTGACAGCGTGCTTTCAGTTGATGGACGCCCCATTTATATTTTTGATGAGCTGCAGAGATATTCAAGTATATTATTTATATATTTTTCAATTTAATATGTAAAATGGTTTTATTCACAAGTGTCATGTTTGTGATTTTTATTCGTTATGTAGAATATTTAGATCAAGATTTAGATTTTTTTAGATCATATTTAGATCATATTTAGATCTGTCTGATATGTCCAGAAATATGTGCATTTTTATAGCCTACCATTTAATTTTCCAGTTTAACTTTTATTTAACTGTAGATCAAAAAATAAGTGTATGCTTTGTAACATTATTTTACAATGACAGAAATCACTGCCTATTGCAAATGCAGTTTGACTTTTTACATCTTCGGAATATTGAGCGAATATTGTTCATGCTCAGGGAAAAACTTTTACTATATTGTTTGCAATTTTATAATGAGGCTTATTGAGCAACTGATAACTTCTTACTGACCTATTTCACTGTCCCACCAGTTACAATTGTGACCAAGAATTTTTTTGAAGTTAGTGAAAGTACCACTAAATTTTTTAAACCTTTTTTAGGAAAAGGAATGCCGTTTGTTTAATCGGGCAATCCAGGGAGTAAAATGCATATGCTGAAGCTTCAATAGCTTTGGATTCACATGCAAATGTACTGGTGATTAATAAGCAATCATCATCTTAAAGTAATCTTATCTTTTGGCTTATTAAATTGAACGGGAGGAGCAGAAACATAAAATTTGGAGAGCCGCATAAATTCTATCCAGGTCAAGTATTTGCAGTCTTTGACATCGCAATGGAGGCAAAAACATTTAACTCAAAGAGAAGTGCTGCTGAGAGGTGATGATAGTCGGGGGAAAGGGGAGATCCACGCGTCAATAAGTAACTGGCAAAAAAGTTGCAGGATTCATCTTCTTCAAAAACACAAAGAATTTTTTTGTTGCTGAACCCAGTCCTACAGAAACTCTAAGCGACCATGCTATTGTTTTAGCTAAGGCATTTTCACACCTTCCTTTTCACACCTCCAACAAGTAGGTAGGTTGGTTGGGTAGAGCTGAACCCTCATAGAACAGCTGTTCAGTGGCGATAAAGACGTAGCAGTGGAAAGTAGAAGTAATAATAATTACTTGATAAAGTAATAAAGTATACAATGAGAAGCCTACTCAAGTTACTAGTTACTTCGGATCTGAATCTGATTAAAATCAAGGAAAATCCTGAATTTCACACTGTGTGTGTGTGTGTGTGTGTGTGTGTGTGTGTGTGTGTGTGTGTGTGTGTGTGTGTGTGCGTGTGGGTGTGTGGGTGTGGGTGTGTGGGTGTGGGTGTGTGGGTGTGTGGGTGTTGACATGCTCGCTTCTTCCCCCCTCCAGGAATCTAAAAACGTGAGCGGTTGTTGTGTCAAACCAGTGCAGCGCATCGTGAGGCTCAAAACATTTGATCTACGTCTGTAAGTCTCCGGGGTAAAAGTAATATTTAGGACATGGGGAAGCTCTATTTATTTCATGGCTGCCAAGAACATGAGGAACAGAACTGTTAACTGCATGTTTTAATAAATGCATATCTTCACACTGATATCATGGAAATGTGATTAAAAATATTTCATTGCACATGTTTCTGTTCCAAGGATTTCATCCAAAAACTAGTTATTGGTTAGGTTATTGGTCAAACTTTAGATGTTTACTATTCCTTATATGTCAGTATGAGCATAAGAATCATGCTGAAACAAGTCATTCAGTCATCTACATATTTGTCCTGGTCAGAGTCACGGTAGTCTCACAAGTCAGACCTTTAGATAAACCATTAAGTGGCATGTTTTCAAGAGGTGGGAGAAAACTGGAGAACCTGTAGGAAACCCACACAGGCCCAGGAGGAACCGTGAAACTCTGCAAAAGTAACCACAGTTCAGCATCAAACCAACAACCCTTGGAACGTGAAGTAATAACACTAGCCATTACGCCAACTCAGCACTGTAGCTGGAGTTTAACTAGCTTACATATGGATTAATTAATCAAGCAATGTTTATCTAATTTACTAATACATAGAAGTCTTTAAATAAATCAGTAAAATACGTAGAAATACTAAACAATAAGTATGCTAAATAAGTATGTTTAAAAAAAAAAAAAAAGGTTGTACACAAACTAAATATAGACACAAAGTTTATATGCATATGTAAAAAATAAGTATGTATACTAAAATTTTAGAGGTGGGAGAAAACTAGAGAACCTGTAGGAAATCCACACAAGCCCAGGAAGAACTGTGAAACATTATTGAAGTGACCACAGTTCAGCATTGAATCTACAACATTTGGAACATGAGGTAATAACACTACCCATTATGCCAACTCACCACTGCAGTCATTCATCAAGCTGTAGGTTTTTGCTATTCCTTATATGTCAGTTTGAGCATCTAAATCATGCTGAAACACTTAATTCATCCAATTTATTCATCCTGGTCAGACTCCCAGGAGCCAGCTAAAGTTTAACTAGCTTACCCTATGGATTAATTTACTAAGCAACGTTTACCGAATTTACTGATACATTTGTCTTTAAGAATTTACATTTAATAATATGTACAAACAATTACTAAACAATAAGATGCAAAATATGTATGCTTTTTTAAAAGTTGGACGCAAAGTTTATATGCGTCCTTGAAAAATAAGTATGTATACTAGAATTTTAAGTATGCATGCCATAATTTAAATATACATACTTGATTTGTGGTACTTCCGCAACATAAAACATAACTCTAAATGAGTAAACGTATGAATGTCTTGCTCTTTGGTAAATGAAAATTTTGAATCATTTGCAGGTTGTTGTTTTTTTTTTGTTTTTGTTTTTGTTTTTGCTGTGATATAAGAGGAATAAAACACTTTGAGGTGTACTGTGATAGGAACAGTCTGCCCACATAACACCACCTCATCGTCAACTCATTTCCTTTAACAGCACGCCACCTAAGTGTTTTATTCCTAACTGCTTCAAAAGTACTCGATTTAAGATGTAGTGGACACTATCATGGGATGCACAGTAGCTTAGTGGTTAGCATGTTTGCCTCATACGTTTGGGGTTGGGGGCTCGATTTCCGCCTCCATCCTGTGTGCACGGAGTTTGCATGTACTCCCCATGATTCGGGGGTTTCCTCCAGGTACTCCGGTTTCCTCCCCCACTCCAAAGACATCCGCTGTAGGCTGAATGGCATCACTTAATTGTCCATAGTGTATGGATGTGTGCGTGATTGTGCACTGCGATGGGTTGGCACCCCATCCAGGTTGTCCCCTGCCCAGTGCCCCGAGTTCCCTGGGATAGGATCCAGGCTCCCTGGGACCCTGTGTAGGATAAGCGGTACAGAAAATGGATGGATGGGTGGACACTACCACCTCTCTACCTCGCTAATTTATCAATGTAATACAATGTTATAACTAATTTATACCATAGCTCTGTTCAATCCTCAATTGGTTAGATTGGTCAGAAGGTGTTGATTACGTTGGTAATATGTGGAGGGCATTCTCATAATCTAAGCCTGATATTACTATTAAATTAATACACAGTGTTTGTTTTTTTTACAAAGAAAATAGCAGAATCATTGGCATGGTGAAACTTTCTATAAGAAGAAGTTTATTTCACATTTCTGAAAGGTTTTCAGGATGGAGCACTTTATGCTTTCCTGTTTCTTACTAACATGACAAGCTTCTTTTTTATCTTATTAACCTTAAGACAGAGAAAAGAAAGTCTACTCAGGGAATGGCTGTTTATAGCTACTATAAAGTAAGTGATAAGAGGAATTAACTTGTTTTGCGGATGTAATTGTAATCATTGGCTAACTGCTGTGGCAAGAGAAATAAATCACTTGACGTGATGTTATAGGAAAATTTCCAATAACAGCATGCCGTGTTGTGTTTTATTTCCTTCATAACAGTCTTCCTCAAATCACCTCTGTCAATGTTGACATGATCACTATTCACTAATGAACAAAGATTTCTCTTTGAATTGAAACTTTTCTAGCTAGCAAACATTGTTTTGTTTGTTTGCATCAAGTCTTTGTATTTAAGTAGAATCTGGTTAAACATCTAATTAATGGACAGAGATGACACTGTAAAGAAAAAAACAAATTGGCTAGCAAACATGTTAGATCCTGACCTCATTCTAGAGTCAAGATATGAACTGAGTAGCGTGATCACACAGCTGCTGATGCTATAAGTCTCCTCCAAAGTCGAAGCCAAGTCAGTATCTAACACTGAATTTCAAAGCCTCTGGACTTTAATGGGCATGCCAAAAGCTCTGGGGCGTGTCTAAAGGCTGTTTCAATTGGCTGAGAGCGCTGTCAGTTACACATACAGGCAGTCTGTGAGTTAAATTGCAATGCTGCAGGGATGACATTTTTTTTAGGCCAACCTGGAAATTAGCATCACCATGCTTCCTTTGACAAAAATAACTTTTGGATTTTTGTGGAAAATAAGCTCTGTGACCAACACAATGATATTTATGATACTTATACGTTTTGTTCCTCAAGATAATCTTCACAAATGAACATAACTTTTATGGATTTTGAACCCTAAATACAATCGACAGAAATATAATGCTAAAGTTAGGATATAAACGAACTACATCACGGTAGCATGACTTCAACGTCACCACTACTACACTTCCGATAGAATTTATAGCATTACAATTCGAAAAACCTCTACAATTGGAAAATACTATAAACTGATAAATCTATAAGTAGGAAATTTTGAGTTGGAATAGTTTGCAAGAGCACGAGTATAAACACAACCAGGCTTTAGTAGATGAGGTTTCCTGTTTGGCATGATGATGTTTAATGTCCCCGATAACCTCCGTAGTCACATTTGGCAACTATATTTTTCAAGACACGTAAAAGCTTTAAAAAATCACGAGTCGGGTATTACTGATGTATTTTATGTTGTAGGATAAAACGTGAAAATATTTTGAGCTTGTGTTAATGACAGACCTTATTTCAGGCTTTTAATCAAAAATTCCATATTTTTCATGTCTAAGAAGAATGATGTATCTGTATGGTTAACGCTGTATGGTTAAAGCTCATTCCCAGCGAGAACCTCTTTCCACTAATAAGAGAACCCTTTCGACAAACGCATTACTCCGACCTGCAGAGACCCATACATGGACCTAAAGCCAATATGGCTATAAAGTAATTTAAAAATAGAGGAGGGGAACTTTACACTGTTCACAGTGTGAGTGGCCATGATGATTAGATGTCACTCTGTAATCAGGGAAGCTAGTCATTGCTAGTCATGAAAATTAGCCCAAGATGACAAGTTCAAATTTCACATTGAGGAAACATTTTCAGTGATTTTTACCGGTTATAGGTGGAGAATTACAAGTTGCATCTTCAACTTGAACGCAGCATATGCACAGTAAGACCATAATGAACATTCTGTGTCTTTTCAACACTTGTAGTACTGTTTGTGTTTACTCTGCATACTGTAAGACAATGTATTTGAGTCTGGTTCCTCATTTTGTCACAGTTTTTCTTGCCATTGTCACCTCTGACTCGCTCATTATCAAAATCTAAATTTGTGACGTTGCATCCTGTGAAGCTGCTTTGTGACACTGTGAGTACTGTTAAAAATATTTTGCTATACAAATACTGTAGAAATGAATTCGTGATGTAACTCCCCTCTTGAAAGTTTACATGGTTTGTGTTGCAGGACCATTTTCTGATCTTGTCAAACTCGCACTGATATCCTCACTCCATCACACTCTTTCACACTCCATCACACTCCTGCCACAGGAGTCCTCCATTCCTTTCATTTGCTGAGACTGTTTCTCCCGTGATTAATTAACATAGCTTATGCTTTTCGGGAGGTCATTTGCCATGAATCACATGACTGACTACAGTCAGCAAGTGAACAAATATTCTTACTCATATCAGCCAGAAAAACAGAACATTCAGTACTAATTATTTGAAAACTGGGAGGCTATAAGGATAATTGCCTTCGGCAATAGTGAGATAATATTGGAAAAAAGAAAAAAACTCACACAGTCAGTGACAGCTGGTCTGGATATTGAATGAGAGGGTTAAAAAACTATTTTCCATCAAGAACTCAGTGTTACAGTTAAGACACCAATATGTTTATTTATTTATTTATTTATTTATTTACTTATTTAGGTCCCAAAAAAAAAATCCTCCCCCATTTAACTGCTTTTATTTCCGGCAAATTTCTTAACATGTGTAAATATTTGCATTGACATAAAAGCATTCAACAGTTTTCAAGTTTCACAGACATTTGATGAACAGAAATGGAATAATGAGTCCGTGAACAAAGGTGGGGGGGGTTAAAATATAATATGTAACAGTCAGTATCTGGTGGCCTCCAGCTGTTTTAAGTACTACAGTGCATCTCATCCTCATGGACTGCACCAGATTGGTCAGTTCTTGCTGTGAGATGTTACTCCACTCTTTCACCAAGGCATTTGCAAGTTCTTGATCACGTCTGGGGGGACACATGGTTTACATGTGGTTTGACACTGGAAGGATGATCAGCTGTCCTTCCCGTCTCCCTGTAGCACTGTCTTAGCTGTCTTACATTACAGACATTGCAGTTTATTTCTCTGGCCACATCTGCAGTCCTCATGCCTCCCTGCAGCAGGACTGTGGCATGTTCACGCAGGTGAGCAGGAACCCTAGACATCTTTCTTCTGGTGTTTTTCAGATTCAGTAGAAAGGTTTCTTTTATGACCCAAGTTATTGTAACTGTGACCGTTATTGCCTACTGCCTGTAAACTGTTCGTGTCTTAAGGACTGTTCCATAGGAGCATGTTAATAATTGATAATGGTACATTGAACAAGCATGAAAAACATTGTTTAAACCCTTTCCGATAAAGTGTAAGAGCTGGTGCTGAAAGGAAGTTGGACACGCTTATCTCTCCAGTATTCTTTTTCTCACTCGATGATTGACCTTCTGCCCTGCACATCTGCTCAGTATATACACTCAGATAAATACTGATCACATGGCACCGAATGTACCAGGCACAGAATCACACACAGTAGTGCTTGTGTTCCAGTCTGCAAAACATTGTGAAGATAGTAAATGAGACCTCGTGTGTACATTCTGAATGGTTAAGGTTACAGATGTATTTATATCAGATATACATTAGATATACATTGCTGTCATTACTGTGCAGGATTAATATGAACATTGCAAGTCACTGTCGCACACAGGAAACACAGCCTTTTCACCACAGTGCTAGACCAGGAAGACCATATTACGCTGTGATAATGGGGAACATCAGAACAGAGACACAGATGACTGCCTTATTATAGTTTTGTTTACAGTAAAAATGTAAAAATGGGATATGATACACAAAAGGCTAACAGGTCAATCAATTACATAAACACCCGCATCAGGGTTAGGGTAAAGATCTACATCTAATTACATTACACTGGCTCAAACTTTAAACACAGACAAAAGAAACCAGGGTTTCTGTTGGTACTTAATGTAAAAATAAGGCCTTAATTAGCATTAAAATGTCTTAAATTCACGTTTCAGAAGTCTTAAAAATGCAACTGAACCGACACTGTAAAAATAATTGAGCTTTTATTTGTACTCATTGCTGTTTGAAATGGTAAAGCCATGTGACCATGTTGCACTCAGAGTGTGTGCGACTCCTCTGTGTTTTAGAGTGTTACTGGCATAATAGCTCGGTTCACAGGAAATAACGCTCCACACAAACTTCATCTCTGTGCTCTGAGTTTGAGTTGCTTATAACCTGCATTTAAACACAATATGCACCAGATTCACTTTGGTTTTACCTTAGCATAATTTCAAACATTTTTGTGGGCTGAGGTTTACAGCATTTCACCTGATTGGTAATGAGAAGTGAAGGAATTTTATTTTATTTTGGTGACATATATATATATATATATATATATATATATATATATATATATATATATATATATATATATATACATATATATATATATATATATATATATATATATATTCTTTACAAAAATTTATGTACATTTATAACACTGCTTGTTCCATTACCCTGCTGTGAGGGTGTTTCTAATACAGCTGCTGAGGGAATGATGGTAAATGTGACATCTTTTTCTCATCTGACTGCTGTAATCCATCTCTGTATAGTTTTTTCCCTCTCTTGGAAAGTCATGGAAAGGATATGCAGGATTTTTTTTCCTTTCATTGTTGGAGCAAATGGTAATGCAAGAAAAGGATATGTGCTACGGTCTCCCATATACCTATATAGATCTTTACCCTGCTATAGTTTACTTAAAACCAGAAATGGATGCATATACATGAACACAATACATTATAGCTGATGTATCGTGTAGCATGAGTGAAGTGACGGGCAGGTCTTAATATAGTTTGGAAATGGAATATGATATTAACAAGTATTACATTTGAAGTGCTGATACCTACAGATACCCTGAGAAACGTTTCATATTAAATTGAAAACAACAACAACAACAGGAATTTATTTCAACATTACACAAATATGTAAACTTTTCAAACATTAATTATTTTATTAACATGGGGGTTAACAAGTTCTAGAATTAATAAAATACAGTTATGAAATTAACATTGGATGGCAGGATGGAAATTTCATTCTTTTGTTGCTTAACAAATCTGATGCTAATAATATGGGGGGGACCGAGTGTCATGTCAGTGGGATTATGTGCATAATATCAAATACGTGCTGCCATGTTTGAAATATGTTTGATGCAAATTCTCCTTGAGAAAACACTTTGATGAGGATGGAAATGATGTAAATCACATGCTATGGCCTTTACAGTCACCAGCTCTCAACTGAGTTGAACATTTTTATGATTAACAAATTTATGTTGGTTGTCACATCTGTATTTGAATGTGGATTGATACAAAGCATAATGGCATCTTCTTTTTTTTATTATTATATTTTCATTTTTGTTCTTATACAGCATTATATTTTGTTATCTTATTAGTAATGTGCATTTATTACTTCCTGTTTATTTATTTATTGGCATACTCATATTCATTTGTTTATTTGTCCTTTATTATTTTACAGAAACATATGTGGTTTATTTATTTGTTACATGTACATGTATGTATTTTTTAAATTCTTTATTTGTTATTTTTATAATGGCATATATAGCATGTGTTTTAGTTATCTACTTATAATTTAATATTTACATTAACTTTGATTTTATTTTATTAATTTATTGTCGCATGTTTTTTTATTTACCTGTTATTTATATGGTTAATTTGATTTCTCTCAATGATGCTGCAGTGATATAATAAACACTACAAACTCCGGAAGGCACTGTACAGTTATATTGTACCAACACATTATACGGTATTGTTTTTAATAAAATATCTGTATTTTTGTACATTTGAATATACATATAATCACTGCAATTAATGTCAGTAATGGAGTTGCTATAAATGCAGTGCATAAGTAAATAAACATCAACTACATGAGCTAAAGTGCTATAAATAGTGTACACATCTCAGGAAGGAACCAGACAGGAAACACATATGACTTCCTCTATGGTTTCTTACAAGTAGCAAGTATCAATGAGGAGTATGTGTTCTGCTTTTCTGTGTGTATGCATGTGTGTGTGTGTGTGTGTGTGTGTGAGAGAGAGAGAGAGAGAGAGAGAGAGAGAGAGAGAGAGATGGAGAGGGCAGTGAATGGACTTCAGTGATGTGAATAATTTAAAAGCTTCAACTGATTAAAATCTGAAGAGTGAAGGAGTCTTCTATCCTTTGCTATCTCTCTTTCTCTCACACACGCATACACAGTTTTTTTATATGATAAAAATAATAAATAGTAAATAACAATAATAATAAAACCTGCAATCATCTCAAAGCAGGACTCGCTGATCTGTAATTCAATTCAATTCAATTTTATTTGTATAGCGCTTTTAACAAAAGACATTGTCTCAAAGTAGCTTTACAGAAATATCAACACGGTATACAGATATTAAAGGTGCGAATTTATCCCAACTGAGCAAGCCACTGAGTGGCGATGGTGGAAAGGAAAAACTCCCTAAGATGTTTTAAGAGGAAGAAACCTTGAGCGGAACCAGACTCAGAAGGGAACCCATCCTCATCTGAGTAATTTCAACTTCAACGTACTACCCACTCTTCTACTTCACCTCTCTGCCAAGGCTCCATTACACGTTTTCTTCTGATTATAGCAGTTATAACTCCAAAAGAAGAACAACGGTCCATATTTATTCAAATTCAGTCACAATTATTCAGTCACTATTATTCAGTCACTCTGGAGCCACAATAAACCTACAAAACAAGATTGCAATGCTAGTTTAAACTATAAATCCATTTTCCATACCACTTATCCTACACAGGTTCATGGGGGAACCTGGAGGTTATCCCAGAGAACTCAGAGCACAAGGCAGGGGACGCCCTAGACAGGGTGCCAACCCAGCGAAGGACACAATTACACACACACATTCACACACTACGGACAATTTGGAAATGCAAATCAGACTACAGCACATGTCTTTGGACTGAGGAGGAAACCAGAGTATCCAGAAGAAACCCGCGAAGTTCAGGGAGAACATGCAAACTCCCTGTACACAGGTTGAGGCAGAATTTGAACCCACAACCCCAGAGGTGTGAGGCAAATGTCCTAACCACTAAGCCACCATGTACCAGTTAGTTTAAACATGCTGCTGTTTTATAATATATATATTATGACACTGACGACTCCTTACAGAAAACGCTACATTGTTCTTCATTAAACAACAGCATGTATTATTATTATTATTATTATTATTATTATTATTATTATTATTATTATTAGCTTTAGCTTTAGCTTTAGCTTTAGCTTTTGATTATCGTGGCTAATAATGAATTAGAATGAGCACATTAATATAAACCAATGATTTGAATTACAGGTGAAACTCCGCTCAGAGCTGCTGTTTAAGAAAATAAATCAGAATCAGAATCGACGATTCGACAGTGCTGTGGTATAATACAGTTTAATCACTATTATAGCCACTGACCAAACAACATCATACAGAATAATTAAATAAATAAGGAACTGTGGAACTGCTCTCTCGCTCTCTCTCTCTCTCTCTCTATCTCTCTCTCAGACCTTGGTGGGTAAAACCATTAAGCCTATAGATAAAAGACTCATAATCAACGCTAACATTAACTATAAAACCTATATATGTGGTGCATCTACAATGATAATTAGAGTGATTAGCTTCAGTCTAGATTGTTCCATAAAGTAAAGCCATTTCTATCATTTCACAATTCACAAAACATTTAATAATAAACAATTCTCAATTCCCTGCTCCAAAGGGTACTCAAAATCTTTTAACAGGTAGTGTACATCCTTTTATATCTGTCAAACGTGTGTGTGTGTGTGTGTGTGTGTGTGTGTGTGTGTGTGTGTGTGTGTGTGTGTGTGTGATGATAATCTATAAGTGGAGGAGCATTCAGATGTTAATCTTAAACAGGATGTGAGCTGAGAAACCACCAGCTGAGAACAAGTGACCTTGCTGCTGCTGCTGCTGTTGCTGCTACTTTGTACACACACACACATGCACGCACGCACACACACACACACACACACTGGCCTACACATCCTCTCCACACTGAAACCTGTTCTCATACTCAGTCGACTTCTCCTCACACAAAGAAACTCAGTCTCGCTACGTCTCCATCCCACCAGGTAAGAACTGTCTCGCTGTCTTAATCGCTGTGCTTGGGTTTGTTCGTAGCTGTACAGTAAAAGTGTGTGTGATGAGCAGTTCAGCTGAGGGCCTGTATAAACTAGTGATCTAAGTAAATGATGGATTATAATCAAGTTAGAACACATTAAAAGTAAAAGTAAAAGTACAGTAAAAGTATTAGCATGATTTTTCTAGTGTTGCTAATGTTGAACTGTTGTTAGCTCAACTGGTGGATGTAGTGCTAGTAACACTTTAAGTGATGTTGGAGATTCTTAATGCACTCATTGTGCTTTTTTTAAATGCCATTAGTGTCTATTTTTAATGTTATTTTTGTAGATAGCGTACCCTTCTTACATCTATTGTAATAATTGTGGTGTGCCTTTACTAGGAATTTTGGTCTCCCTGTTACATCACATCCAGTGCTATCGGTGTTGCCTTATTTACTAGTGTTGTGTCTTTTTAGTGGATTGGTGTCTTTTCAAGTTCTCTTTTTATTGCCATTGCTGTGTCTTTTTAAGTTTTAGTTCTGCTGTTGTCTCCCCTTTAACCGTTAGTGTCGTTACTGTTCCCTTTTTACTGCAACTGGTGTGCCCACGTTAGTGCAAGTGTTGCATGTTTTTCACAGTTTGTATCACAACTGGTGCTGTTAATGTATCCTTTTAGTCCTTAGAGTTGTCTGTAGAGCTGCCTAATATAAGACAGGGCCAAGACAAGGACTCGCCGAAATAGATTCAAGGCGGAGTCTTAAGGGGTTTGAGGTGAAGTCAAGATCGAGTCAAGATGAAAGTCCAAATTGAGACTGAAAACCAAATCCTTTTTAAGCCTTCTTTAGAGTTAAGTTAATGGATTGTTTTAACATGGTCAAGTCACATTTGCAATGATGAAAAAGCGTTAGCAATAAAACAGCACAGTAAGATAGTGTGTAACTTCAGCTCCATACTGTATATTGAAAATGCACTGTTATGGGTTGGGTTTTTTTTTTACGGTTTACTGCAGAATCACCTTAAAATCCATCACCCAGCTAATGTCAACAAGCAGTTGTCAATATTATTACACCCTACTGTATTCTCCTTAACCCTTTCTCGCAGTACACCGGCGTTCCATTCCACTGCCGGAACGGAAATCAACTTATCGGACATTTACAATCAGTACAAACAAATTAATTATATTATCGCCGCAAGTATGTTTGAAGATTAGTCAGGACACTGTTGGGTTTTTGTGTGTAGAGTACTAGGACTCTGTGTTTAGCTGCCTGTGAGCAGGGTGATGGGAAAAGGGTGTGAGCCTCCTGCTGGGCAAACATTTCATACCTCTCCGCATTAATATTGGTACAGAGATAAAAATGGACAGCACAACTAAAGCTATTTTGGTAGTAAAACACCATACATACGACTGCTGCAATAACATTTAAATTATAATATTTTACGACAAATTATAACATTTAAACCTAGTAGGCTAGGTAAAACTGAAATACTTAAAGCCCTGAGTGTCTACTTTCATATGAGCCATTAACACTAATTGTGGAGTGTGACATCATAAATAAATTCAATGGCGCCACCAAAACAGGCACAAACAAAAACTTGAAATGGTGGAAATGCTCATTTTCCTGTCTATTTTTAGCGTTAATCATATTGGGTCTAGACCATTTGTTAATTTTGTTTTAATTGTAATTGTGTTTTTCTTTATATTACACAAGCCTAGCTGTGCTAACGCCTCTTCAACAGTTTTAGCTTCATGGTATTATTATACCCTAACTAGCATTTAGATGCTTCTGTGAAGACTATAAAGCAGATCGGTACTTCACTCTGGATAAGGACATCTGCCAAATGCTATGAATGTAAATGGGTTGGTTTTTTTGGGGGTTGTTCTTTTTTAAAGAGATATAATCATGTGAAGTGGTTACTGTGGTAATTACAGTTAACTTAAGCTATGGTGGGAAATAAGAGGAGTCTGATTGTCTCACACCTTCCATTGCTCATTTAGGCAGCCCTGTGGGGAATGCCCATTATAACGAGAGAAAATGACAAAATGACCTGGTAATATATACTGTAAGAACGTATGATTTATGATAATGATTAAACACCAATAATGAACATTACTGCACTGTGTGCCTGAAGATAAATGCAATGAAATAATGTGTTTTACATACAGAACCCGAGTGCATACGTCCCGTAGTTGCAGTTCCACAAGACACATTCCGCTTTACATTAAAAAACCAGTAATGCTTTCTACCGTCAGTGTTCATTTCCTCAATTTTGAACGTTTCTAACAAAGTGCTTAATGAGCCCATGATTAAAGAGAACTTACAGCACATGCAAAAATATTTTAAATTGTAAAAAAAAAAAAAAAATTAACCAAGAATATTTTTAAAAGAGCACACCAGCATCATTAATATTTCTTAATGATTACACCAATGACACTAAGGTAAATCAAAGGCACACAAGAGGCACTAAAAATTGCACAACAGGGGAAGTAAAGACTTAAAAGGGCACATTAATGGCACTTAAAAAGGAAAGCAATGGCAATATAAACGTACACTGACAGTACAGTGCTAAGTGGCATCACTTAGCACTGTACTGTCAGTGTACATTTATATTATACCAACAGCTAGGGCTATAGGACTTGAGTCCAGTCTTGAGTAAATCTCAGATTTATTGTCATTTGGTCTTAGGCACTGGTCTTGGTCTTGGGCACTGGTCTCACTAGTTATGGTCTTGGTCTCGACTGAGATCCATCTTTTTTTTTTTTTTTTTTTTCAAGTGTACAAAATTTGACAGGAAATAATCCCTTCTTCTAGACAGCTTAGTCATGGAGTCACTGTTGCAATGCACGAATAAAGCAAACTAGTTGATAGAACTTGTATAACTCGTTCAAGTTCAATTAATTATTTCAGAATGGGTGTTAATTTTGCTGCTACACCATCTTGTTTACCAATGGCAGGGCAAGAAACAACTTTGTTCATTATAAACCATATTTTGAACTGTTGTGATATATATTATATTTGGAAGTGTATTATGTACAGTTGTAATTAAAATTATTCAACCCCCATTGTAAATAAGGTTTATTGTCAAAATGTACACTGTCATATATCAAGGAGGTAACTCTGGACTTCAGTTCCCATCAGCCACTGCACTGTACTATGTCACATGACCACCTGCATCTGAATCACGTTTCTGTTAATGAGCACACTTATATATAGCCATTGTTTGGACTGCATCTCTGTCTTACGTTTGTCTTAGACTACAGTGTTCCATGTTACCGTATTTTGTTTCTCGCTATAGTATTTTGCCAAGTTGTCTTAGTGTCTTTGTTCTGATTGTTTATTTGTTTAATAAAACGTTGTATATCTGCAATTGCTTCCGAATCTACCTTGAATCATGATATACAGACTTTCAGCTGTTTGCAATGAACAAATTAAACAGAAGCAATTGAAATAGTTCAACACAACGAATGCTTCAAGTGGTTTCCCAAAATTCAACTGAAAATGCAACTTATAATGACTTCTCCAGTTTCAAAATTATTCAACCCCTTCATGGCAAGCATCTTTAGTACTTAGTACTTTTCTTTTAGTACTTTGCTGTTATGACCTGCTGCAAACGAGGTGCATAGCTTCCGGCAGCGTTCCTGAGGAATTTTCCAGTTCAGTAATATTCTTGGATTTGTGTGCTGCAAATGCCGTCTTGAAACCCCACCAGAGATTTTTTATGGGGTTGAAGTCAGGCAACTGTGATGGCCCTGTAGAATCTTCCAGAGCTTCTTCTGCAACCAAGCCTTGGTGGAATTTGAGCTATGCTTAGGATCAATGTCCTGTTGGAAGGTCTAATGATACCTAAGCTTCAGCTTCCATACAGACGGCATGAAGTTTTCTACTAGGATTTGCTGACACTTCAATGAATCCATCTTGCCTTCCACACACTGCAGGTTACCAGTGCCATAGGATGCTAAGCAGCCCCAGAGCATCACCGAGTCTCCACCATGCTTGACTGTGGACAGAGTGTTCTTTCTTCATTTTTCTTCCTCCAGACATACTGCTGATCCATCGTACCAAAAAGTTCCAGTTTTGTTTCATCACTCCAATGAACAGAATCCCAAAACTTCCACGGCTTATTTATATGATTGTGAGCCGACTTTTCTGCTGCTTTTGGGTCAGTAGTGGTGTATGTCTTGGAGTTCTGGCATGGAAACCTTCTGCGTTTATTCCTTCTGTGCCTTACTCTGCTCACTGAAAACTCAGTACCTGTCACCACAAAGTTCGAGGGTTTTTCACAACCTGCCTTCTCAGAAATCTGGTTGCAGGCATTGATTGCTTCTTTTTTCTTTAATTTATTTTCTGTCCCTAGTCAGTTCAGGTGTTTCATGTGTTCCAGCTCAAGCACACCTGGTGCAACTAATGAAGCCCTTGATTAGTTTCATCAGGTGTGCTTGAGACAAAACAAAACTTCCTGGGATTTCTGACCATTTTCTGCTGAAAATTTTCATGGCAACCCTAAAAAATATTGTTAACTGATGTTAACTATTACATTGGTGATGTTAACCATTACCTTTTAACTAAGTCAAAACATGCACTGATAGATTTTATTGCATATTAATGAACTCAAACATTCTCCGTTTACCTTGAGAGCCCTGCCAGCGTCATTTAATATCAGTGAGCTCAAAGCACGTGTGCAACTGTCAGTCATTCCAGATTCAGATATCAACTGGCTCATCATCCATTTTATTGGGAAGAAAAAGAGTCCTTCCATATTTAGAGTGATTTGAGTGATGGTGTATTTTGAGTGATAGCTCATACCAGCTAACGCTGATGTTAAATTGCGGCATTCGTACCCAAAATGCGTAAAGGTTGGCATGTCTGGTAATATAAGATAATCACAGCAAACATCACTGGACATTGGTGCAGAGTAAGATCGTGTAGAGATGATTACAGTGCTATATCCTACAAGCCTAAGTACAGCAGAAAAAACAGTACAAGTAGAGTTTTTTAATTAGTGCTCATTTACATGTTTAGTAAACAGATAGGTCTTAGGGAAAGTTGATGCTACCACCTGGGAGCATTACAGAAGAGAATCTTAATTTGTGTTTTCCTTATATACTGCGTAATGGTGGGTCGAGTTTAGCTGTGCTAGAAGCCGAACGTTTAATAAGTGCCTTCAGGTAGGTAGGGATTAGTTTTGGAGCCATGAAGTGATATGAGGAAAGACATCACCTAACACACATACTGAATAACTTCCATAATCAGGGTCATGTGTTAAACTGAGGCAGGGGCTGTTACATGTCAACATGGAGAAATTTCATTTCAAGCAAAAGTTGTGAGTAGCTAATCATCGCTAACTGCATACCATGCCATTACATATTAGTTTTTAAATTACACGTCATACAAACGAGCAGTGTGGTGGCACGACAGGTAGCATTGCTGCTCAACAGGGTCCAGGGTCCCTAGTTCAATCCTGAGTGACAGCAGTCTAACAAACCTGCTGCTGTCTGTGTCATTAATATTAATTAATTAATCAACAAAAGACAAAGAGAAAATCACTCATTTGACTGAATAACTTCAGTAAATTTAATAACAAGCACTGTATATATCATACAGTGAATTCTATTATATTTTGCATTTATTTGCTTTATTCAATTTCTGTAGTATTTCTTACTTGAATACTACTGAAAGACCTACCCGAGAAAACATATCGTTATCATGAAATAAGATTGTAGTCATATCGCCCACCCTTAAAAATTATCATTTGGTGATTCCAGTCTTGATTTGCACATAAAATATGAAATGCAGTTCTTAATGTAGTAAATATCATAAACCCTGCTGGATTTCTTTTTTTTTTATTTTATTTTAGGAATTAAAATGAAAAAACTTACAAGAACAGAGCTGTGTTTAGAAATGAGTTTGTTGTCATTCATAGACAGATTAAAAGCAGTAATAAAGCATGAAGCTTGTTCTTGTGACGTGCGGTGGAATGTAACTCTACTCTGTACTCTCTCTCACTCTCAGCCTATATAACTGTGGGGGAGAGGCATCAAATCACTGAAATGTCAACTCGAACTGGACGACACAAAATAGTGTGATACAATAACAAAACAGCTTAATTTGTATTTTCATATACTTATATAATAATAATAATATTACACTTAATAATAATAATAAAAGTTCTACATATACCTCTATATCCCCTTTTTTCTTTGAAACCATTTTTGGATAGGAAACTAGTTGAGGTGCTGATGAAATAAAATAAAAATATTAAATGGCAATGGCAAGATGTAATAGAGGCACTTTTTTGTTATATTTATGTTGCCACTGGATTGTGAAGGTTAAACTATTAATTGAACAGCTCAGTGCTGAGTTTACAATTGCAATTTCAAAACTTATTTCTGGACTCGGCAGGACTCGACTCAGACTTTAAGGACTTGGACTTGAGTTCAACTTGGTCCCTTTCAGACTCGGAATCGGACTCTGACTCAATTGGTTAAGGACTTGGTCTCGACTGGAACTCGACAAAGGTGGACTCATACACAACACTAAAAAATAGCATTGATATGAATTTTTACTGTTTACTCAGTTGGCCTGAGTGGTACTGAGCCCTCATGTGTTGAGCTTGTGTATCCACATATTTTCAAATGATTTTATCTTCTTAGCAACTAAAACACTTGTTAGCTCATTTTAACTCATAATTAACAATTGTAATAATCACGCACATATATACATTTCCTACACAACAAACCTACAATACTGTCTACTTCAGGTTGTGTGTAAGTTAATAATATAGATTGAAGTACTAAAATATTATAATGTATCTTCTCCAGTGTACGTCTGTGGTCCCTTATGACTGCTTTTTTATTTATAGCTTGCACACTTTTTGCATCACGCTAATAAGGCAACTTGCGGTAAGAAAGTCTGTTATGTAGCTCTGTGCTCTTAACACACCCAGAGTTTCAGATCAAGATATGTCTTTCAAATAAGACACAGTGGCTAGAACTGAAACCAAATTGTCAAATGCTATTTCTACATTTAAATTGTCAGTCTTGCTTAAGCACTTTTGTTTTCTTGCATGATATCAGCTTGAGAAAGGAGCGGTGTTGCAATAATGACAATATGTTAATATAACACATTTTGAATCCTGTGTGCATCCTCATTCGGGAATGATCATATTACATTCAACTGTATTTTCTATCATCTTTTGCATTAATGCTACATTATATTGCGAGAAACAGCAAAGAAGAAAATGCAATCTGCTTTAGTCGGGCCACGTTTTCTAGCCCATTTATTTTCCTAGTGTTTAAAGTGTCTTTTTTAAGTGTCTTTCTAAGAGCACTAAACAAGAAAATTCTTAATTTATCGTGTATCTTGGGGGAAGCCTTTACCATCTCCGGTTGGTAGCTGTAGCTGTAGCATGATGGGTAAAGCTGGCAGGTGGGTGGGAATTGGCAAAGAATAAATGGGGAAGAAAATAGGATGGAAATCTAACTTTTGAAATTAAGTCACCAAATCTGAATATGTCACTGGTTTGTGCACCTTGACAATTGTAATTTAGGATTAAAACAAGATGGTCAGTATGTTCGCTAGACTAGATTAGAGTTCACCTCTGGTGCTTCATGTCCAAGCAGAACACAACACTGACACTCCAACATTTCAGGATGAGCCTGGTTGAATACTTACTTAAACTGGACCTCCATCCCATAGGCAACTTGTGAGACTGTTTGGAAGAGCAAATGCAACACCAAAATAGGCATCACGAACTTTAGATGAATTGTCTTCATTCAGTGAAAGAAACAAAAAATTTGTTGCATGTGTTATTTCTTGCATAATATTCTGTTATGCCTCCGTTCAGCTTAATAACAGCACCAATCGTGTCAGGTACGAGTGTCACCATAGTTTACATCCTGGTCAGTGTTGTATTCTGGTCTGAATATGAAGCACAAAAGGCAGATGTCTGTTTCCAGCCGACAACTGATGATCCGGACGGTCCAGTCATCCAAGTGCACAACTAAGGCTCTGCTATTGGTGGATATACAGTGCATATGATAACGTGAATGCAGGTGAAGGTTGTGATGTACAGTTGTGCCCAAAAGCTTACATACCCCTTGTAGAATCTGCAAAATCTTAATACTTTTAACAAAATTAGAGGGATCATAAAAATCCCATGTTATTTTTTATTTCGTGCTGTCCTGAATAAGCTATTCCACATAACAGATGTTTACATATACTCCACAAGACAAGATTATAGCTGAATTTATAAAAATTACCCCATTCAAAAGTTTACATACGCTTGATTCTTAATACTGTGTGTCGTTACCTGGACGATCAACGACTGTTTTTATGTTTTGTAATTGTTGTACATGAGTCCCTTGTTTGTCCTGAGCAGTTAAACTACCCACTGATCCACAGAAAATCCTCCAGGTCCTGCATATTCTTTGCTTTTCCAGCATCTTCTGCATATTTGACCCCTTTCCAACAGTGGCTATATGATGTTGAGGGACCCGTACACAACAATTAGAAAAGGTGTAAACATTCACTGATGCTCCAGAAGGCAACATGATATATATTAAGAGCCAGGGGGGTGTAAACTTTTGAACAGGATGCTAAGTGTAAATTGTTATTATTTTGAGCTTAATTTTTCATTTAGTACTACCCTCCAAAAGCTAAATAAGATATTTACATGTCTCCCAGAAGACAAAATAATAGCAATTTACACCAATAAATTGGTTTCTTGTCTTGATATAAATTTCGCTGCAGTTAAAGCTCTAATAGCTAAACTATAAAGGGAATAGTAATGCTAATAAAAATGACACTCAACTCTGAATTAGAGCTATCGAGAGAGCTAGACAATTAATTCTTTCGTGCTTTGTAAAGTTTACAGCCTTGTGCATGACACTCAAATGCGATGGCCTCGTCACAGTGATAGAATGTGACCATTTTTGATCCTGTCAAGTCATTTGGCTTTTCTCCACAAAGAAATTTATTGTTTTGCTTCACTATTAAACACATATTACAAAACACACATTTATTAACGCGTTTTGTTTTTCAGCAAAAAGTTGTGTTTCCTTGAAGCTGAAAACTGTCCCTCTATGGACGACGTTCAAAGATAAAGGTACCACATACACATTGTACAGATCATAAAATGTAGATTGTTGTACCTGATATCTATTTAGTAATTTCCTATCCAGAAAAGTCACACAAAGACCATGTGTAAACCACACATCATACATTTCACATTCTGGGTTTACATCCTAACACTTAAACACATTTATCTCCTGTCCTACATGTTATTGTCTGTTTGCACCAAATATGGGTATACAATTTACACTTTCAGGGTATAAGGTGTTAAAATGCATTTTCACAGGTTTTTCACATCACATATTTCTCAAAAAATTGCATGTGGAAAACATAATCACATTGTACTGTGAAAATGTACTGTGACATGTACTATGTGTGATTTTTCTCTGCAGTAACTCTTCAAATCGTTAGTAATCAGGATCTACGTATTAGATGTATTCAGTCTATACATATATATATATATATATATATATATATATATATATATATATATATATATATATATATATATATAGACTGAATACATCAGCAAAGCTGCTGATTGGTCAGGTCATCATCAACTGACAGTTGGAATATATATATATATATATATATATATATATATATATATATATATATATATATATATATATATATATATATATATATATATATATATATATATATATATATATATTCCAACTGTCAGTTGATGATGTCATAATGGCTGTTGCAGCACCTGACCAATCAGCAGCTTTGCTGAAATGCTGAATCTTTTTTGAAAGCATGAATCCTTATATACACACACTTTCTTTGTTGCATTCTCTTTGCTGCAGTCCATTGCGTCAATCGAAAATGGGTTACTGAGAATTAATCCAGGTCACTGTGTGTGTGTGTGTGTGTGTGTGTGTGTGTGTCAAATGCAGAGTGCACATCGAAATGTGTGTCCTTTGAACATGGTGAGTCGAACGTTCTCTATCCTAGTCTTTGTATCATTCTGTCTGTCTCTCTCTCTCTCTCGCTCTCTCTCTCTCTCCCTCTCTCTTTCTCTCTCTCTCTCTCTACCTTTTCTCTATATTAAACATTCTGTTTCACACATACAACATAATATAAATGTTCACCAATCAGGATCGTTGGAACAGAGCAGGCGGGATCAAACAAAGATTCGATCACCATGACGACTCAGACGAAGGAGATTACCACGAGCCAGAGGAACCCATAATGCGCTTTCCCAGACCTTGCCAGCCGCCTTCAGTCTACGCAGGTAACGTATTCCACTGTGGATGTTAAACCACACAGGCCATGTACAGTACAGGCCATGTAAACACCATTACAAATGCCAAACACACACTTTTGGCAATATTTGTATCCTGCAGAGTGATCATGATTAATGGTTAACAGGGTGGATTCTTATGTATTATTTATTTTATTAACACAAATATGTGTTTGGTTTAGAGAGTGATCAGGTGATGTGTGCTATAATGAAACAGACTGATTCTAGAGGTGTTACAATGTCTCCGTCTAGTGTCCAAATTATGGTACAGGCATACTCACTTCATATACTGTGCTGCTTTGCCCTGAATTGCTCCTAATCGAAAGCAAATTTCTTTCAAGTGTGTGCTTTGAGATACGTCCACATTGGACAGATGATAGTGCAGCATATCCGATAACAGCACATCCTGAAGTGTATTATTCCTTTTTGCCAGTGCTTACAATTCTATTTATTAAAGAATTACATGGTGTACTTTTTTGTTTTTGTTTTTTACATTTCATGTTGTAGAACATCCATGAAACACGCTAGTTCCTGTTATTCCCTTATGTTACATTCCTCCATCCTGAAGACTTCCCCTTTTGGACATTACCCTTCTGAGAGTGATATGCATGTTTGTGATGGGGCTTGTGTAGCCTGTATAGTGAATAGAGTGTGTGTGAGTAGAAATCCATTAAAAACACAGAGTTCTAGAATGTAGAGTAGAAGAAATAGCGTTCTCCAAGGCCTTGGTGCAATACTTAATAGGAAGTGAATGACCAGATAACGTGTAGTGCAAATTAGGAAGGTTGAAATGCAGATGAAAATGAGGACAACACGAAGTTGTCCACTAAAACAGCGTAACAATAAAACATACAGTATAGTACCTTCAGTAAACATCAGCCTGATTACTGGAATGATGTGTGATAACTAAAGCTGTATCACGGACAGTACAAGCAGCATAGAAGTCAATAAAGTGTGTATTGTACAGTTCCCATGTGACAGGTAATGCTAGTGTAGTTGATTATTGCATAATGACATTCCTGAGTACATTTAAAAAAATGCATTTCCACCCCTAGAGAGTCATTAAAAGACAGTACGTGCAAATTTGAACAGAAACGGGTTGCTGACTGGCAGGTTGCTAGATGTTTTTTGAGGTTTTACTGTATGAAAGCTCTGTATCCAAGTTAAGATGTTGCTTCAGTATTCAGTAATGACTACCAGTTGTGTTACATACTGTATAAGTACTGCTACAGCCCATAGGTAATAGTCAGGATAATATGCAATGGACATTTTTGCTAGATAACTAACTATGTAGCTCAAAACATGTATGAATTAACACAGAGTCCAACAGCATTTGGCTTAGTTATCTAGCCAGCTCATGTTTCTTTATGCAACACTGATAATCAAGGCGGTGTTCACTATACAGCGTAGACCACTTGATTAGTTAACAAAATTATTGTAGAAAAAAAAAGTATTCCTCAGATATAAAACATTTTCAGACTTGAAGATTTGTTTATTGTGAATTGAGTAATTTCTTTATCACTACTTTTAATCAAATGAATTATTACTATTCATTACCATTACTACAGTTTTGACTAGTGGCCGGCTGTGGCTCAGGTGGTAGAGCGGGTTGTCCATTAATTGTAGGGTTGGTGGTTCGATTCCTGGCCCACATGACACCACATGCTGAAGTGTCCTTGGACAAGACATTGAACCTCAAGTTGCTACTGATGGCATGCCTGGCAGCTTTGCTACCATTTTTGTGTGAGAGAATGGGTGAATGAGAACCAATGTAAAGTGCCGTGTAGAACTGCTAAGGTTAAAAAAAAAAAAAAGTGCTATATAAGTGCAGACCATTTACCATATTACTAGTAGCAGTACTTTTACTCAAGTCACTGTATTTTGTGCTTCCACAATTTTTATTATATTTTTCAAAAACTAAATGTAGCGAAGTTGAATGTTATATTTATTTATTTATTTATTTTAAAACCTATGTAAAAGTACTCTGATTTAATTCTACTCAAAATGTTACCATTATACTGAACCATGTAAAACCCTTTCTTGCAGTGCACTGGCAGTCCATTCCCGCCAGGGGAATGGAAATCGACTTGTCGGACATTTTCAATCAGTATAAACAAATGAATTATTTTATCGCTTCAAGTCTGTTATAAGATTAGTCAGGACAAGGTTGGGTTTCTGTGTGTAGAGTATCGTGAGTCTGTGTTTAGCTGCCGGCGAGCAGGGCGATAATAACATTGGCACTAGAGCTTTTTTGAGATTAAAACACTGTGTACAACTCCCAAAATAAAATGATAGCATTTAAACCTAGTAGAATAGGTACAAAAGGAAATTACAAATTTCAACTTTCAGAAGTGTCAACTTTCATATGAGCCATTATCCACTTCTGTGGCATGTGATATCCTAAATAAATTCAATGCTGAACACAGGCACCCTTAAACGAAGCAGAAATTCTATTTTTTGGCATCTGGTAAGTACTATAACCAGAGTACATATAGTTCATTAATTACCCCTGCTGTTCAAGCCTGTTCTGGTATGTTCTAGGTCATCAGATGCTATATTGGTATCTTTTCTGAAGCAGGGCTTGTGGTTGATATCACGTATCGGAAGCTATGGAAACCCCTGTGATGTCCTCTTTACAAGCTGCTGCACAGTCGTGCGGTCTGATACTTTGCCGTTCCTGTACCAGAAAGTGATGCAGATGGTCAGGACACCTTTTTGTAGAATGTGGTGCAGATGGGAGGTCCTGAGTAAGCACAGGAAGTGGAGATGCTGCTGGGTTTTTATAAACAGTTATTTATTAACATATTGTGAAGAAGAGTAGTGGGATGAGCGCAGAACATTGTTTATGATTATAGCAGCAGTACTTAGGTACAAGTCTACAGTAACCAGGTGAGATGTCCACTAAAGTAAGGCTGTAGTGTGTGAATGTGTGTGTGCGATTGTGCCCTGCGATGGGTTGGCACACTGTCCAGGGTGTCCCATAGCTTGTGTCCCGAATTCCCTGCGATAGGCTTACCTGCAACCCTTTGTAGGATAAGCGAGATGGGTGGACGGGTGGATGGATAAAGCAGTGTGTGAAGAGTTTTTTTTATTATTTTTTTTTTCTAAAAACAGTATCTAAACAATAAGGAACCTGTAAGAACCCCTGGTTCACAAACTGTGATGTTATGTGTGTTGTATGTAGACAAGGGTCCTGCGAGAGAACGGCCTTTTCCCAGCGGAGCTAAAGATTTGAAGGTGAGTATAGTGTGTGTGTGTGTGTGTGTACTTGTGTGTGAGATTGAAAGAGAGAGAGAGAGAGAGAATTGTAATAATGTGCACTACTTACAGTTGAATTTTGTGTGTGTGTGTGTGTGTGTGTGTAGAACATTTTGGATACTCCTCCTCGACTGCCGAAGAGACCCCCAGGTAATCACTGCAGCTGTGGACATTACTGTGGAAATGCAGAAGCAGCGAAACGCATTCTATAATAACATGCTCCTATAATTGACTTCCTCTCAAACAGGAAGCGCCGCGCCGATTGTAAACCGCGATCTAAAACCAGGGCGACAGGGGAAGGCCACTTCAGGTCTGTCTCTCTCTCTCTCTCTCTCTCTCTCTCTCTCTCTCTCTCTCACACATACACATACACACATAGTATATAAAGTGTAGAAAAATATAATAATAATAATAATAATAATAATAATAATAATAATAAATAATAATAATAATAATAATAATAATAACAATAATGCTTTTTTTTACATGACTTTTGCAGATCGAAGATCACAGACTCTAGGTTCTAATGAACCGGTAAACAAATGCACATAAAAATATGTATAATAATGTTTATTGTGCATATGAATAAACACATAACTGTGTGTGATTCTTGCTTATTTACATATTAATATGTGTTTTCCAGACTACAAAGATCCCACCGAGGTAAGGACTGTGATGCTGGGTATTACATTCCTTCTGTCAACACTAAAAATATTTATTTGATTTCACTGTTTGTTTATTTGTTTGTTTGTTTGTTTGTTTGTTTGTTTGTTTGTTTACACCCCCCTCTTCAAAGACCATTGAGACTTTTTTGGTGTTATTAGATTCTAACAATACTAATACAACCCTGAAAAACCAACACTAACAAATCTAACACCAGGAAGTATAAAAATCATAAACACCAACATCTTCAACATATTCAGATTAAAGTGTTATGAACAATTTTCCTTGCGTTTATCAAGAAATTTCTCACAGGAAATGACTTTTTTGGACACAGTGGTTTCAGATAAGGACACACATATACAGTGCTGTGCAAAAGTTTTAGACACCCTATTTTTTTTAGTACAAACTTTGTTACAGATTTGACTTCTACATTATCAAATCCAAACATTCATTTACTAGCACCAAATTAAATGTTACAGAAATTTTTATATGTCATTAAACAAAGCAGCATATTAAGTGATGAGACACTTTTCAGACAGAAAACACATAATGATAGCTGCTGGAATTTGCTGCAAAAATAAGAAAGTCAAAGTCTCCAGAAGAACTGTGTCTGGTTCTGCAAGATGCTGAATAAATCTTATAGCTCATTTCCTTACAAAAGCACTAATTGTACTAATTTCATTATTTTTGAAGACATCTTTGCTCTACAGCATTTCTTTGCATGTGCCAAAATCTAGTGCACAGTACTGTACATGTTTGTCTTATTATATTTGTGAGGACCTCACATTAATATAATTATTAACACAGCAAATTAACACTTTTACACCTATACTAAATCTAAGCCCAACCTTAATCTCAGTAACCAAAAGGAATCATTTTGTCTCTTCTAGTTTTTGTTTTTAAATAAAAGCTGCAAATTTGTGGGGACACACATAACACAGCAGTACACACAAAAACACATACAGTGATTCAGAAGATACATTTCAGGATTAGATCAGATTTTCCTGAACTTGTGTGTACACATGCATGTTTGTGTGAATGAGTGATGGAGGATGCAGTTGACTCCCTGTAGTCTAATTCTGGAGAAAATAAGAGGTGTTACCCTGCTATACTCCTCTTAAATAGAACCTGCACCTACAATATTTTGACACGTCCACATTTTTCATGCCAGGCCAGTGAAATCACTTCCACGTGACTGTTTTGATCACACTGACGATGCTCCTCCATCCAGATCTCCACCCTGTGCTCCAGTGCGCGCCCCACACATACATACACGTACTGCAGCTGAGTGAGTACACACACACACACACACACACACACACACACACACACACACACATATTTATGTATAAATATACAGACGCTTATGTATTTACAGACTCACTTTATAAGCAAACACACACACAGACACACACAAACTCATTTATGGACTCAGACACTCCTTACATAGGCTACAAGCAGACACACACACACTCATTTAGGGACTCTTTTACAGACTCAGACACACCTTCCATAGGTTACAAGCAAATACACACAATCACACACACACACATACTCATTTACTGACACAGACACACCTTATGTAGAATGCTACAAGCATACACACATGGGCACGCACAAACTCTTTAACAAACTCAGGTACACCTTATATAGGCTGCAAGCAAACATACACACACACACACACACACACACAGTCAAAAAACCTCAGTGAAACATTTTATCATTCTAGGCCAGATGGATCATCTCTGAAACACATTGCTCATTCACAATGAAACATCTACAGCTTTGATGTTCATTCAGCATGACAATGAAAACACACCCACATACAGGTATACACATGCATACACACACATTATAAACACACAGTAACAGTCTTGTTGTGTTTATTGGTCAGCAGTGGTGCGAGTCTGACAGAGGACGAGAGTGTGAGTCACCTTTCTCACTTATATTCAAAATAATAGTCAGAAATGCGTGATTCTCCTTTAAATTGTCATGCATTGGTAGATATACAAACACTTCTACCCAGTATATAATAAAGTGTGTTTTTTTTTTCCTCACAGGTAAGTAACAGCAGATTAACAGGTAAGTGCTTATTCACCCTGCCTTCTGTTCACTCTTCTACATTTGTCATACATCTTATTAACCCCACCTAATTCACAGGTCTCCGAAGTAGCCCCAATAACCGACACTCGCTGGATCTGGAGTCATGTGAACATGACCGAAGGTACTAATAAGGGTGATCCTCATTGTGTTGAACAATTATGGGCGTTATGCTACAATATCATTCATTTCACTTTAAGTACATAAAAGTATTTTCATTAAAAACATTAAATTAGATGGATTAAATATGATATTATTTATGTGTGCAAAATGTGTGTAAGAATTTTTTTTTATATTATTTTCACTTTTCATTTAAATTAAACACAAATTTATCCATTTTCAAATGTTATTTTGTTTATCATAATGGTTTTATACTTTAAATATACTGTATGTAGACCCCAGAATGAATAACTGCAATAAATACTAATAACAATGTCATTGCTTTACAGGCTCCTAATAAAATTAGTATACAAGTACTGATAAATATAAATATAAGAAGAAACATATTTCCATTATTTATCTTTATACCACAGCACTATTGAGTTCTCAAATCTGAGTGGTCAGAAGGTGTTGATTAAGTGTGTATAACAGCAGCTCTAACAGTAGTTCAGCTGCAAGGCAAGTCACAGGTTTTTATTAATACTCTCATTTTATTACGTTATCATTTCTAGTAACAGTTCTTCCACAGGGACTTGCTGACAGATGCTACACATAATGGGTATAATTAATAAATCTTTTAGCAAAGTTGTGTGTAAATGTATGGGTAAGCCAAACCGAGCTAAATCATGTTACTGACCTGTTGCCAATTAACCTCCAGCTGTTTCTTTTTAGTGACACTTACTTCCACCTCTTTTTGTTGCCCCATCCCAATTTATTTGAGATGTGTTGTGGCCATCAAATTCAAAATGACCTTATTTTTTCCTTAAAATGGTACATTTCCTCAGTTTAAACATTTGATATGTTTTCTATATTCTATTGTGAATAACATATGGGTTTATGAGATTTGCAAATCATTGCATTCAGTTTTTATTTACATTTTACACAGTGTCCCAACTTTTTTGCAATTGGGGTTGTAATAATAATAATAAGCAAGCACTAAATTTTCCCTAAGCTGAGGTATTTGGTTACAGTTTACAGCTGTATGCAGCCAGACCAGCCGGTCTTCCGTTTGTATGGCATAGTGTTTTTGGTTTTAGAGCAGCAAATACTAGCAAGTGTAGACCAGGAAAAAGGGCTAGAAACACTATTTGGCATGCAAATTAAATTTATGTTACCATGTGAAATTGATTATTTCCCTAAAACAGAATGTCCTTTTTGGTCCTCCAATATCACAATAATTTGCATTTCATTTATTAATGCACAACACATCTTCCTCTTTTTTGTAATTCAATTTTTTACTCTTCAACAATTAGAAATTCATACATCACCACATCAGTATGTAAGCACCTTCACAAATTTCATCACAATGGAAGGAATGCAATGAAAACAAAAGTACATGGAAATTAAAAAGTTGTTGAACAGTCCTGATCATTGACCTTATTTTACCATTTTTTGGGTACATTCACTACAATGAGTACCATGATTTATCTCCAAGAAGGCATAGTTGTGGTTCCAGAGGTAAATTAGACACCAGCCACTCTTCAAGTATTCCCAGAATTTCGTGCCAGAATGTGCAGATCATGCCCACATATTATGTAAGTAAGTGCCCTCCTCTTCCTTACACTTCCAACATAAATCATTTCTCACTATCCCCATCTTGTAAAACCTAGCTGGCCTCCAGTAATATCTATGTACTATTGTACTGGAGGAATTTTTCCCGAGCCTCCCGTATGTTCTTATCCATCCATCCATCCATCCATTTTCTGTACCGCTTATCATTACAGTCCCTCACAGAGCACAGTCACACACACATTCACACACTACAGACAATTTGTAAATACCAATCAGCCTACAATACATGTCTTTGGATTGTTAAACTTTAGATTAACCCTAACCCTAGGGTTATCATTTATATTGAATTTCTTCTTAACACAATGCCTAATCTGCAGATATTTCCCAGAATTCCCTTGATCCCCAATATTATATATTTTTCAATAATACACATCTTCCTTTTTAACATTTTAATATCATACAACATCCACAAAGTTAGTTCTTGGTATGACTTAAGCTATAATACCTACTGTATAAACAGTTATTCCCTCACCGGCCACTCGTTTTTCCTTTCTCTTTTAAAGTTAAAAAGACAAAAGAAAAAAATTTCACCAGAAACCTGAAAGCAGAAATTCCTGACTTTTATTTATTGACTGTTGGTTAGAAAGTGCTGACATTGGCATCTCCTTACAACAATCAACCATTAGACATAGTTAAACAACTATTAGACATTGTTAAATAACACTTTTTTAAAATTAAGTGCATTAATATAAACCTGTGATTTGCATTACAGCTATAACTTCCATTGAAGCTATGATTATAGAGAATGAATAAACACCTTCTGACCAATCAGATTCAAGAATTCAACAGAGACGTGGTATAATAAAATCTAAACACACAAGCTGTTTAAATACCTCTTTTATGCACTCTAACACACACTCACCTAATACATAGTGTACAGGAGAGTAATTGTATATAATGGTATATTTATGGTTTACTCTCTCCCCTAAAGATACTTGACAGAAGAGACCGCTGTACGAGGTGTGTGTGTGTTTATTCTACACTTTGGGGGAATATCAGTGGCGTGTTGTGTTGTTTTGTCTGTTCATCTTGCTGTCTTATTGTTGTTATAGTTTCAGTCAGACAGATGCATCACGAGTGGCCGCAGGTTAAAGCAGACACAGAGCAGGCCAGCTACACAGGACATAGCAAACCAGTAGAGGTAACACACACACACACACACTACTTCTGTCCACTCACCCCAGGCCATGTATTCAACTCTAATTGGCAAGCTGAGTCTCACTAAAAAAAACAACATTGTAAGAGCACTAGATAATCTCCACTACACTAGTGCATCATGGAGTGAATACTGTATGGTTTCATGTTCCATGTTCCATGATTCAGTGTTTCTGTTTCAGGCATCTGCTGAGCAGGAATGGTATGTAGGTGGCTTTAGTAGAGTGGAAGCAGAACATGCACTTCATCTGGTGAACCGGGTAACCACACACCCGATATATATATACACACACACCCACAAACAGAGAGAGAAGGATATATATATATATATATATATATATATATATATATATATATATATATATATATATATATACACACACATACATACATACACTATCTCACAAAAGTGAGTACACCCCTCACATTTTTGTAAATATTTGATTATACCTTTTCATGTGACAACACTGAGGAAATTACACTTTGCTACAATGTAAAGTAGTGAGTGTACAGCTTGTGTAACAGTGTAAATTTGCTGTCCCCTCTAAATAACTCAACACACAGCCATTAATGTCTAAACCGCTGGCAACAAAAGTGAGTACACCCCTAAGTGAAAATGTTCAAATTGGTCCCAATTAGCCATTTTCCCTCCCCGGTGTCATGTGACTTGTTAGTGTTACAAGGTCTCAGGTGTGAATGGGGAGCAGGTGTGTTAAATTTGGTGTCATCGCTCTCACACTCCCTCATACTGGTCACTGGAAGTTCAACATGGCACCTCATGGCAAAGAACTCTCTGAGGATCTGAAAAAAAGAATTGTTGCTCTACATAAAGATGGCCTAGGCTATAAGAAGATTGCCAAGACCCTGACACTGAGCTGCAGCACGGTAGCCAAGACCATACAGCGGTTTAACAGGACATGTTCCACTCAGAACAGGCCTCGCCATGGTCGACCAAAGAAGTTGAGTGCACGTGCTCAGAATCATATCCAGAGGTTGTCTTTGGGAAATAGATGTATACGAACTGCCAGCATTGCTGCAGAGGTTGAAGGGGTGGGGGGTCAGCCTGTCAGTGCTCAGACCATACGCCGCACACTGCATCAAATTGGTCTGCATGGCTGTCGTCCCAGAAGGAAGCCTCTTCTAAAGATGATGCACAAGAAACCCCTCAAACAGTCTGCTGAAGACAAGCAGACTAAGGACATGGATTTCTGGAACCATGTCCTGTGGTCTGATGAGACCAAGATAAGCTTATTTGGTTCAGATGGTGTCAAGCATGTTTGGCGGCAACCAGGTGAGGAGTACAAAGACAAGTGTGTCTTGCCTACAGTCAAGCATGGTGGTGTGAGTGTCATGGTCTGGGGCTGCATGAGTGCTGCCGGCACTGGGGAGCTACAGTTCATTGAGGGAACCATGAATGCCAACATGTACAGTGACATACTGAAGCGGAGCAAGATCCCCTCCCTTCGGCGACAGGGCCGCAGGGCAGTATTCCAGCATGATAACAATCCCCAAACACACATCCTAGACGACCACTGCATTGCTAAAGAAGCTGAGGGTGAAGGTGATGGACTAAACCCTATTGAGCATCTGTGGGGCATCCTCAAACGGAAGGTGGAGGAGCACAAGGTCTCTAACATCCACCAGCTCCGTGATGTCGTCACGGAGGAGTGGAAGAGGACTCCAGTGGCAACCTGTGAAGCTCTGGTGAACTCCATGCTCAAGAGGGTTAAGTCAGTGCTGGAAAATAATGGTGGCCACACAAAATATTGATACTTTGAGCCCAATTTGGACATTTTCACTTAGGGGTGTACTCACTTTTGTTGCCAGCGGTTTAGACATTAATGGCTGTGTGTTGAATTATTTTGAGGGGACAGCAAATTTACACTGTTACACAAGCTGTACACTCACTACTTTACATTATAGCAAAGTGTCATTTCTTCAGTGTTGTCACATGAAAAGACATTATCAAATATTCACAAAAATGTGAGGGATATACTCACTTTTGTGCTCTCCTGATACAACTTAAACATTTTCCCCAAACACTGTGGATAAAAACAACTGCTGACACATTTTCCTGAAAGAACACTCATTAAAAAAAAAATTTAAACTTGAGCTAGCTAGGGTTTTATGTAAGACATGTGGCAGTGGTTTGTGGTGACTTTAAAAAACAACAACAACAAAGATTTTAAGAATAAAGTTGTAATATTTTGAGAATTCAATTAATATATTTAGAGAAAATTTTAAGATTTTAAGATTTGAGAAAAAGTCATAATACTATGAGAAAATGTGTCAATATTTCAAGAATAAAGTCGTAATATATTGAGAAAAAAGTCATTAATATATTACAAGAATAAAGCAACATTTCAAGAATAAAGTCATAATATTATGACAAAAAAGTCATAATAATATAACACAATGGTGCATATCAGAGCAACGAAAATAAAGAAATACTTTAAGTGAAAAATAAAGGCGCATCAGCACTACATTATTATTAGACCTTTGAAATCGTCTCTTTAGTTATAGGAGAAATCACAAGCAGTGGTACCTTCAAGGCCATCTATGGTTATGTCTGAATCATAACAGCTACAACTCCAGCGACTTCAGTACAGCATCCAAAACTTCAATGTGTGTCAATGTGTAATGAATCACCATCAGGTAAACTTTATAGTAAGAGTTCATATGACATAACTCACTGGGGGCTCTAGATTGATCATTTGTCTACACACCCTCATGAGTTGCACACAGATATAACTACCGATAGCCTGGACAGTGACTACTGGCTATGATTTTTCCTTTGACAAAAGAAACAATAAACTTCACCAAATACTCAACATTGTTCATTTTAACACAAACTTTATGTGTATCATTTTGTCACAAAATTGCTTTTTTTCTCAAAATATTATGACTTCATTCTTGACATCCTGTTTCTGTAACATTATATTGACAACAAGGTAAAATTCTTGGTTTGATTTCAGGTTGTATTTAAAGAAAAAATATATAGAATGTGGGGGGGGGGGGGGGGGGGGGACCTCTAAATCATGTGCTGCTGGTGCAAGGGCTTCAGCCTCTTTAATATTATGTATATCTCTAATTTCCACTTAGATGTGTTTTATTGTGGTTAAGCCTAACTACACTGGTATTATGGCTTGATAATTGTTTTCCTCATTTCTGAATCAAGATAGGAAACTCCTGCTCTTTTACTGTCCTCTTAACTTGTGGGGTACCGCAAGGCTCCATTTTAGGACAACTCAAATTTTCAAATAAATAAGTAAATAAATAAAATAAAAATAAAAAGTATATGTGAAATAAAAAGCAGATTCAACTTTTCTTGCAGTCTAACTATATTTTAAAATCATTATCATGCTTTAGCACATGAGACGCACATAAAACTTCATATTCCATTGCATCCTGTGCTCTTTGTTGACAGGAAGGAGCTTTTCTAGTGCGCGACTGCTCCAAGAACACTACACAGGAGCCATACGTCCTGGCCTTATTTTACGACAACAGGGTCTTTAACGTGCAGATTCGTTTTTCTAAGGAGACTGGCAAGTACACACTGGGAACCAGAATCAAGACTGATGATGTGAGTAGTGTTATGGTGTCAGGTTTTCCAATCTCTCATTGGCTACATTCTGAAGCACACTAATGAATGTGTGAAAGTTGTATGCCTTGAAAACTACACAGCAAAATCACCAGTGCTGATTTAACACCCACAGTGTTGAATTCACACCCTACAATGTTTATATGAGTCCACTGGACTCATATAAACACTCTGGGTGTTAATTCAACATTAGGGATTTTACTGTGTATGATGGTATAATTAATGGTAGGTTTGTTCCACTCCTTGCCAAAATATGCATAAAATGTCCTTTAGCAAAAAATGCTAGCTATATGTTTGTCACATCACAATTTTCCTTGTTAGCTAGATAACTAGCTAATGCTTAAAATAATGTTTGAAAATACTATGACATCCAATGATGGTAAGCTACATTGATACGCTAGTCAATGTGGCATTGTGTGTCTCCTAAGCTGTGTCCTAAACCACCATACTACCTTACTAATGTGTCAAGGTAGACATGTACCTTGACACAGTAGAAAATACCCTTTAGCAAGCAGTGTTAGTTAGCTAACTGCCTCTGGCCATGCTCCAAACCATGGAACATAATGCTGTAGTTTTAGTTTTCACAGTACTACTGTACTCATTGTGTCAAATTTTTGTAACACCTTTGGTGACTGAGCTCTTTGTACAATATATGAATAACATTTAGTACTGTAGTATGTATTTTAGGATGAAGCCACAGATCGTGGCCAGTAGTCATTGTAACCAGGTAAGTTCATCATGGTTGTTAAACATCTAGCTGCCTAGCTACCCTTTTTGCTAAACAGTGTTTGGTTGAGCATGTCCTCCCTCAGTCATTTTATGTTGCATTTTAAGTGTTTGTATTGCCTTCCAGACGTTTGAATCCGTGGCTGAAATCATCAAGTTCCACTCCATATTTCCCATCTTGCTTATTGATGGACGAAACCCGGCATCTGCAGCCAGTCATAAGAGACAGTGTGTCCTCATGTATCCCGTCACAGCAGAGGACATGAAGCGATTGCTGAGCTAATGAGCTAAACTCAACAATAAACAAAAAAACAAAGCAGTATACAGAGTAACAAGATATGCATCATCTGTATGAAATACAATAAAAAAATTTAATTAAACACACCCACCTACACAATAAGCATTGTAGATGTAGTGAAAGTTAAATTGTGAAAGATTTCTAGAGGAACAAGCAAAGTGCTAAAGTTGGTTTCACCTCCTTTCAGAAGCACTTTCTTGAACAGCTGATGAATGATTTTATTTTCCCCAAAAAACTAGTTGTATCTCTGTACACTTTTTGTACTATGCATAACTTTTACTGAGGTACATTGCAGTTACTTCCTGGATTCTTCTTTTACATGCATATTTTGCAAACTGCTTAAAAGTTTATAAGTCTTATTTTCATGACCGAAGTGACATGAATAAATGAATGAAAGAGAAATGTATTAGGAATAAATAAATTAGAAAGTAAGTGAAACGGCTGATTGGTTAGCTGCTGTAACACCAATTATGATGTCACTCTACCAACGTTTCCCTCAGTGTATTTCAATGGGAAGGACTCACCCATTAAGAAATATTTAAGAAATATATAGAAAACAAAATTCCACAGTAGAACTTTTGCTGGAATGATCTACAAGACAGTTTGAGTGCTCTACATGTCCTGTAAATTAAGGCTATGGGCTGCGCTCATCACAGAAAAAGGAACAGGGATGTGGAAGGAGAAGAAGCAGAAAGAGAACTGTAAGGAATAAGAGCCCTGTGTAATGAAACATTGCACTAGATGCCCAAAAAGTCAAAAGAGCCACTAGAATCAGAAAACGTTTCACATGTATGAAGCAGTTATAACTCTGCCAGGAACTGTATCCATAGGCCGACTATCCTGAGATTGAGGACAATGATGGCAGAGAAAGATCATAGGCTTAAAACTGTAGTTTACTTGATTCTTTTGGTTGTCGAGTACTAAAATCAACTCGTAAACACCACTTTCATAACAACAAGCTGTCTGGAAGCATTTCCTGAGAGCATTTCACAAAAATGTAACTCCTGAACTTCCCCAAGTGTCATTAAAACTGAAACGGTCATTGTGTTTGTGGTTTGATGAGCATTTTTGGCAAAAGGGACTACAGTATATACCAAGGAAAATTACCCGACACCCACCATAAAACATTGATGAGAATCGGTGATGCTTTGTGGCCGTTTTGTGGCTTGTGGTTAGGTGCGTTCTTGTAAGGATATTTCAGGGTAAAACATGGTTGGTTTGGACATACAGTAGATAGAACTTCTAATAAGATGATGAGCCAAATATACAACCAAATCAACACAAATGGTTCAAAAAAATTCACAATCACTGGATTAAACAATACTGAAAATCTGTGGTATGTCCTGAAGGGCAAAATCCATATACACAAAACTAAGCACATAAAGGAGATTAAAATATTTTGCATGGTGGAGTAGACTAATATGATTCTACAACCATGTATAACCTCGTTAGACATTACAGGAAGATTCATTCAGTGCTGTTTTCTATCCAGACCAGACAAAATATTAGAGTGCTGACCACTTGAAAACCAGTTTCGTAGAAATAAATATGTACTACTTAAAAATGAAATAAAACTGTACCATATCCAACACATACAAATGAATAGATCACTTATCGTATGTTATTCTTTTATATACTTTTACAGGTCACAAGACTTTGGGTGAGTGTGCCCATTATAGTCTCAAATTTCTGTTCTTAACTTCTGTTTTAACCCTAAAGGTTTGACGTGCTGTGTTTCCAGAGATGCTTTTCTTCTCACTGTGGTTGTAAAGAGTTTGTGCTAGACTTCCTGTTAGCTCAAACCAGTCTAGTCATTCTCAGCTAACCTTGTCCAGTCTGCACATTTCCTGGTTTTCACACTATTCTGTGTAAACTTTAGAGACTGTTGTGTCTGAAAATTCCAGGAGCTCAGCAGTTTTTGAAATACTCAAACAAGAATGTCTGACACCACCAACCATGCCACGGTCAACATCACTGAGATCACATTTGCTCCATTCAAATGGTTGATGTGAACATTAACTGAAGCTCTTGACCTGCATCTGCATGATTATTGCATGATGATAACTGCAGGAGTGAGCAGGGATGTACGTATATGTGAGAAAATAAGTACACCCCATGGAAATTATTGGCTTTTTTGACATATTTGGACAAGCAAACATTTGATCATCTTTGAACCAGTGCCTTTTAATGAAGTTGACATACTTGAACAATACCATAATGAAAATGAGTTTTTTGCCATCCTTTATTCAAACAGAAATATCAATAGAGGTGATATTCTTCCATGGAAAAAGTAAGTACACCCTTGGCCTCAGAAGCTAGTATTGCCCCCTTTAGCAGAAATAACTTCTTGTAGGTGTTTTGCATAATTGTCCACCAGGCTTGCTGGAATGTTTGGCCACTCTTGCATGCAATACTCTTTCAGTTGCAAGATTCTTTCAAGAGGGTTTTCTTGCATGTACTGTCCGTTACAATGCTGCCCACCAATCCCCCCCCCGCCCCGCCCCAAACATTTCAATCGGATTCAAATCCAGGCTTAGACTAGGCCATTCCATAACCCTCCATTTCTTCTTTTTGAGCCATTCCTTGGTCTATTTGCTAGTGTGCTTAGGATCATTATCCTGTTGAAAGGCTCACTAAGTTCAACTTCAACTTGTGGAAGATGGTCTCACATTATCTTCAAGCACTCTTTTATATGATGCAGAATTCATATTTGAATCAATGAATGCAAGCTGTCCAGTCCCTGAGGTAGCGAAGCAGCCCCAAAACATAACATTTCCACCACCGTGCTTCACAGTTGGTATGAGGTTCTTCTCCTGAAAAGTTCTCTTTGGTCTGCGCCAAACATGTCTGCTGTTACTGTGGCCAAATAACTCTTTGTTACTGTGGCCAAATAAATCTTTGTTTCGTCTGTCCAGAACACATTATTCTAAAAGGCCTGGTCTTTGCCTGTATGCTCATTGACAAACTGTAGTCTTGCAAAGGCTTTTTACTGGCACACCTCACATGCAGGTCAAATTTGTGCAGTCTCCTTCTGATAGTAGACACATGCACTTTGACACCAACAGCTGCAAAACATATCTGCAGATCCTGTGATTAAATTTTGGGGCACTTGGAGACTTCTTTGTGCATTAGATGGTCTGCTCTTGGGCTGAATTTTCTGGCAAGGCTAGTCCTGGACAAATTGGCATTAGTTTAAAATCTGGGCCATTTGTAAATTATTTTCCTTACAGTGGAATGATGTATTTCAAATGATTTGGAGATCTTTTTAAATCTCCGGCAAGTACTTACAGAACTCTTTAGATCTTGGCATAATGACACCACACCTCCATAGCAAAGGGAAAACCGGACACTAGATATGAGACAGGTTCTACCTGATTCTAATCTTATGGCTCTGAAGGTGTGATACATGTAGGGGTGTACTTACTTTATCCATGTGTCTGATCTACATTTTGCTAATTTACATTGTGAAAATTACTACAAAATGACAATGTTATGTCATTTGATAATGTATCAACTTTATTAATAGGCTCTGTTTCAAAGAGGATCAAAATGTTTGCTTGTCCAAATGTCAAAAAAGCCAACAAGAATATATATGAATGAATGAATGAATATCTATATAAATAATTTGGCTTTTTGATCTAATATTTATTGTTGGCTTTTAAGAATTACTGCATTCGAATGGCTATTCTAATGCTGATAGCTATTCTAATGCTAATGATTGTTAATGTGATGAGCTAGCGATCGTGCTGGCAGTTCCCTCTAGAATCATTGGCAGCCTTACAATTCTAGTGGGAACTGCCAGCAAGATCACTAGCTTTCATCATCACATTAACAATGATTAGCATTAGAAATAGAATAGTCATTAGAATGTAGTAATGTCCACAAACAAATAGCAGGTACATTTTTTCTTAAAAATATATGCAATGTGGTTAGTAAAAATCAAACTCGGTTTACATTGTGAAGTCAAAATCTTTATGTAATTTGTGTACAACACTGGAATATAAAAGCATCAACAATTCACATTGTATGTACATTTATACAGAAATGCACAGCTCAATATTTTTTTTTATCCCTTTAAACTGTACATGCTGGATTTTACATAGAAACACTCAGTCATGCTGCAGGTTGTAACACTTGTGTATTTCTAATTATATTAAGTTTTAAAATTGTGGTAATTTCCACATTTTAATCATGGGTTTTACATTATTTTATAAAACATTTATAAAAGTGCTACACGGTTACTAGTGTTTTTCCAATGGACAGTGCTTTATCAGCATATAATAAACCTTGGTCAAATCTCATTTGAGATGAGGCTTAATTTATAAATTAATGGAAATAACATACCAAAAAGGGCCACACTTTATATTTCATCTGTTTTCTATTGTTTTAAAATCATTATTAGTTCTTTTTAAAAAAGGTCTTAGTCCATACTATAAAGAATTGTTATAGAAAAGTGCTCTGTTAACAAAAAACAAGCAAATGTCAACATTACAGTCTACTGTTTTATCAATCATCTGCATTTAGTCTATGGTCACGTTACAAATAACTGTGTTATTTTCTTATTTTGCCATTCACGACATCTAAATCATTAGTGTCAATGCTGATGGACCCTCATGTACAATAAATATCATCACTGGTGTGATGAACAACACAAAATTTTTGTTTGTGTTGTATTTGCATTAGAGTTATATTTGGTCAGGTTTTGTCTGCCTTATCACCCCAACTATCAAGCAATTCTGCTAGTTCACAGTCCCTCCTTTGACAACAGTGTTACAGTCCTCCATTTTCCATTAACCTACAACTGACATGCTGCACAGTGAAATATGACGACACTAATTTTCATTTCAATCAGATATTGTAATTATGTTTGCATAGGAGACTCTGATTTAAAAATATCATTGTGCTGACAAACCTCTGGAAAACTTGGACCTGCATAAAAAAAATGTACATAAATGCAACACCAAAACATCAAATTTGTAAATTTATCTGTACTTTATGCCTCACTTGATGGATTAACAGATAACCTCTCACATGCAGAGTTTTGACTTTTTGAAGCTGCAGCCCCACGCATTCCACTTGGTATATAAATTTGGGAGGTTTCATACATGGTGAAGTTTTCTGTCAGGATACAATTAAGTAACACTGAAGGAAGGAGTTACTAGTCATTAGTGTCACTGCTTGGGAAAAATCAGAGGTTAAAGCTTTCGAACATGAGAAAGTCTTCAGGATAGAGGGCTTTGCGATTTCTCGCCAACATGGCAAGCAATGTACTTGTACTACAATTTAGTGTTTTATTCCTTACATCAAAGTCTTACATTATGATTTGTAACTGGAAAATGAGGACTCTCACACATATGAAACAAAGGTTATATTAGAATCACTTGTGACAGTTAAAAACATCACAAGTCTGTCAAATTTAGGCAAAAAACTGAATTTCTTGGCTTAAACCATAATTCAAAACAATTTACACCACAGCATGTCTGAATTCTCAATTCTGACTGGTTAGAAAGTTTAAGGCAAATCATTTCAAGAGAGAAACATAGAAAGGCTGGTGAGGAAATAGATGGTGAATAGCTGCTATAATGGAAGTGCTAACAGAAACTAACTGTTTTTTGGACATTCTAAAACATTAAATGTGACTGCAAACTGATAAGCAACAATTATTTATTATAATACATTAAAAAATTGTTAGCACTGGCAGATTGCTGAAGTGAGAGGAATAAAACACTTGAGATATGCTGTTACAGGAAAACAATCAGCTTCTGTGCGGTACTGTTTCAAATGCTTCTGAAAATTTAAATAACTAATTATTAGCTTTTATTTTAATATTTAAAAAAAAACAACAACTCCAAGATAATGAAAGAACACTTTGATAGGCTCCATCCTTGCAATACTCCACACAACTGAGCAGTCAAATAAAACAACCTAAGAAATAAAAATAATAAAAAAAACTATTACATGTAGTCCACATATTGACCAGGATGTTATGTTCAGACGTGATTATTCAAACCTTAGTGGGAAAAGTTCTTGGGCGAAATGTCTGGCATTTAAACTAAAAGTGTGGTTTTGGTTGATACATTTCAGCTACAATTTCAGTGGATCCCTAACATAAAACTTAAGAAAAAAAAGTAGGACATTTGTCAGGCAGGTTTAACAATCACAAAAAACATCCATCTAATGGTGTGACAATAGATTTGTATGATGGTATACAGTGATAATTAAATCTAAAATGGTTATATTGTTAATATGGCAGTCTGATATTGCATTTAACACCATCCAAACAAACAAGTTCCTAAAAGCTGGGACATCTTGTTGGCTAGAAATATATAAATTAATTGCATTCATCCAATGGTCTTATAACACTTCAATATTGATGTTGGCACATTACACAAAGTCACGTTCATACTTCACTCATACATATAAAGCATTTAGGGAGCACTCTAACCTAAGACGAGGCAAGTCTCCAGGTTTATATTAAAATTTTAAAAAGATAAAATAAAATGGGGTCAATATTGTTTGTGTGGTTATGTTAATATTCTATAGTGAAATAACTGATGTTGAACACTGTGATATGTTGGAAAAGCTCTTGTGTCAAATGTACAAAAACATTTATTTAAACCAAACCTTTACATACAAACATAAGCTTTTCCTGTACATGTATTAACAATTTACTGTACATCCAGATTAGGATCCCTTTGGATCCCTTGAGTAGATTTTTAAGTACAGAGTAAATAACAACTAAAATGTCAAGAGTCCACCACCCCCCCAAAAAAAAAAAGTTCCAGGAAACACTGTAAATAGTCTTTTCTTGCATTCCAGCACTGTTTTTTATCAAAAACCCCTTAGAGCCTGATGTTCCTACCAGCTGTACCAAATGCAACATCTAACTTGCTTGCAAAGTAGTTAGGGAAAACACTACCAAGGGTGTACCGATGGAGGAGAAACGTAAGAAGAACATAGTGAACCAGGGTTTGTTTTTTCAGAGACACCTTTTAGAAGAAGCTCGGTAACCTGATACTTCTGTCCCTGGACTTTTTTCAGTGTCATTTTAAATGCAGGACACGTTCTCACAGGTTTGGGCAGGGTGGTTCCATCCTGATTACAGAGGTCAGGAGCTGAGTTTCTATAGTGCAGATTATGTAAAGTCTGATCTTCTACACTGACCATCTGGACTAGTGGATTTGGATGGTTCAGAACCACCACAGGTTGATTTGGTCCTGGAAGTTTAACTAGTTGGTCATCTTTTAGCGGACTCAAGCACATTTTTCCCATTGTATATTTCCCCAACAACTGCTGGTCATTAGGGGACTTGTGTTTCTTGGCCCTCTTCTTTTCTTTTTTAGCTTTCTTGTTTGTGGGTGGTATATCAATGCATACTAGGCCTATCCTTTGATCTTGAGTAGTTTTAGTTTCAGACCATTTTCTCTTTAAAACAAGCTTAATTGTTCTTTCTTGTACGTTTTGCTGGTTTGACGTGCAGCAGACAACAGGACGAGCAGTTATGCTTTCTTCGCCATCTTGTTTCTCTGGAACTTTATTTGCAGAATCTGAAAGGGAAAAAAATTCCAAGCTTGGCATTCTGATCAAAGCTACTATAGGATTCATGGACGAAGCGAGAGGACTGTCACTCTGTGCAAGCAAGCTCTTCTCCGATTCCAACGTTGTTTTCTCAATTTTTTCAGGTGTGGAATGGTCACTCTTGCTTACTGATGAACTGTTCATATTGGATGATGGATCCATCTGTACAGCATTGATTGAAGATCTACAGAGTTCTGGTATAATCTTGTCCTCCTCATCCTCCTCATCATCATTTGCAAATGGCTTCTCCCCCATGGAGTCTAGCTTTTCTTTCCCTATATCTTCAGGTGCCTTGGGTTCTAAAATCTCATCCTTCTTCTCAGTAAGTTGACCAGATTTCTGAACACTGTCAGTCAACAATCTTGTTTCATCCTCTGTTTTCAGGGTTGGTCTACAGACTATTTGGTTGTCTGTGATTTTTACACTTTGTTTTGAGTCTGAAACTACAGATAGCTGAGCTTCTCCATCTCTGGTGTGAATATGGCTCGGAGTATCTTGAGGAATGGGGCACAATGAAAAAACAGATGAAATAACAGGGAGTCCTTGATAACTTAATTCTGCATCATCCTGTTTGTTTGTTGATGGTTGAGGAGCTCTGAGCTCATATTTAAGACCTTCAGCTGTAATGTTCTTGTTACTTGCATGTGAAGAAATGTTTTTTCCTGTGCAGTTCATGTGAGACAGTGGCTTAACTGGTTCTGTCACATGTTTTTGTCCGCCACATAGTTGTTGCGTAAACTTTTGTGATTCTGAAGGGTTAGACACTACTGACCTTGAGACAGTGTGGAACCATTTACTTGAAGATCCCGGTGCCTGTGTCCCATTCTTCATGGAGGAAAACACTTTCTCGTTCACCTTGGTTTCATTTTTCACATTTACCTTGTCATCTGAAAATTTCTTTAGATGTGATCGCTGAACCAGATGCTCGGGAATGGCATTTGCCTTTGCTGTGTTGATTTCATGGTTCATATTTATTGGTTGATTATCATCTGCAGCAACCCTACATTTAAATGACAACCTACTTGTTGTAGCAGTTACAGTAGTACTTTTCAGGTCCCCCTGTTGAGAACCAGTAAGCTGCTGTGGTACAAGCCGAAGCTCCAATTCTCGTGTACCATTGACATTTTTCACCTCCACCAATTCAACGAGGCATCCAGCCGGGATGGTAATCTCTTCGGGACAGGATACTGTTAAGGGTTTGTTGTGTTGTATGGGCTGGTTTAAAGGCGCTAGCAATTCCACTTGAACATTGGACCGGGGAGGGTTTCTCTCTTGAGGACCTGATATCATCAAGGGTCTGTTGTGTTGGATGGGCTGGTTTAAGGGTGCTAACAATCCCACTTGTACACCTGACTTTGTACTTGACTCAAGAGTCACAGGTGGTGTCCTCACAAGAATATTGGGTCTTGCCTTGTGTTGACTCTTTTTTCCTGGTGTCTGAGCCACATGTTTTATGGATGGTACTCCCTGTCTGAATCGCTCAACAGGGATAGTGGGATTTGCTGAAGATGGAACAGGCCTTTGTACTACATGTGCCACTGAAATATTTTGCACAGCTCCAGAAATAACTGACTTTTGTGATACTGGAGCTTCACGTTGGTTGCTGAGAAGTGTCTTCAGATGATTATTATTACTGACTGGAAGTCCAACCTGAATTTTCGGAATTATCTTGGACTGAATATCTGTCTTCTCTGTGGTTCCTACCACTTGGCTCTGAAGGGGTGGCTTTTGCTGAACTGCACGTTCTCCAGATATGCCAACATGAACTCTGGGAAGTGCACTGCTTACAGCAGTCTTTTCCAAGGATGTTTTCTCAGTCATTTTTTTAATATACTCAATTGCTTTACCTACAGTTGGATCTACTCCTTTAACAGTGACATTTGGTGAATTAATAATTCCTTGTGTAACTTTACATACTGTGTGAGTAGTACTGGGCACAACGTAGGGTTGAGACTTAATAACGGGTAGTCCACAAGTTGTACTACTAACATGATGTGGTGCACTAGTTCTTGTCTGACTCGCACTAGAAAGTAGACTGGACACATTTCCTGCTGAATGGCTCACAAACTTTACATCATGTGATGGTCCACCCAAAGTTCTTGGAGTGGACAGGCACAGTCCATTAGTCCCTTCAATTTGTTTAGTACAATCAGTCATAAAGATTCCATCTGCAGACTTCCCATGTATCCTCTGAATGTGTTTTACCATGTAGTCCCTCCTGACTGCTCCGTAAGTGCACCAATTACACTTGTAGGGAAACGAGCCTTTATGTTTTACAAGGTGTCGTTGAGATTCGACTCTTGAGTACGAGATGTGGTTGCAGATAGTACAGGAGAAGATCACTTCCTCATGTTGTGCCACATGCCTTTCAAATAGCGCAGTGTCTTTGGTTGAAAAGCGGCATTTCTCGCAACAGAGACGCCCATTGAGGCTTTTGGGTGCTTCTTTACTCTCTTTTGTCTTTTCAAGAAACAAGATAAAATTTTGTTGCAAGCTGTTTGAATTCATGGTTGTGACGGTAAATTACTCAGCAAAAACCAAAATACTCTTATAGTCAGTACTCTTAAGGTAGATGAATGATCCATTTGTGGGAGTGGAAAGTTGTAATGGACCTAAACAATGAGAAAAAAGGAAAATGTGTCATTATTTGTTAAAGGTAATTATTCAAGTCAATGAAAATAATTGCATAGTTTATTTACCTGCTACTATAAATCAAGTTTTCTTAGACATCCATTATAGTGAATAGACTACACATACACTATATGGCAAAAGGGTCGGGGACACCTGACCATCACACCCATATGTGGGCCTGAACTATAACTGTTGCTACAAAGTTGGAAGCACATAACTGTATCCACCTTATTTTCAGCCTTCCGAATGGCCTCGGTCTGTTCGAAGGATTTTAATACTTCAGTTTAACCATTTCCGACCATTTCAACTGACTAGTTTGCATTCATCACAGCATCTATCAACACTGCCATTTAGACTCTCATAACATTAATAGTTATGGATTCCCAGAAAGTTGGTACTGTTATGGAGATGACATACAAAATACAAACAAAAAAAAGTTTTCCTTTTGATAAGCTTTGTGCATACCCAAATGAAATCCCAAAGTGAATGTACATTTGCTCTTTTCACTTGAACAGAAGACCTACAATGCCCTCCACTAATATTGGCACCCTTGGTAAATATGAGCAAAGGCGGCTATAAAAAAAAATTGTCTTTTGTTCAAATAATTCACAAAAATACTCTGCTCTCACGGATATTAAACAACTGCAAACACAACACAGGTTTATCAAAAAATATCTTTGTTAGATATAGTGCAACAGTTATGGGCATTCCTATGAATTCATATGAGAAATATATTTGAAGTATATGCCCATTGATATTTTACATTTTTTAGTACACCTGGGTGACTATGAACGGGACATTGCTCAACCATGACTCAACCTGTTTCACATGGGTATATGAGGTAACACATAGGCCAAATTCCCTTAGTCATTCATAACAATGGGTAAGACCAGGGAATATAGCTATGATGTGTGGCAAAATGGGAAGTGGCTATAAGAAAATAGCAAAAGCACTGAAAATTTCTACCATCAGGACAATAATTAAGAAGTTCCAGTCAACTGGAAATGTTATGAACCAAACTGAAATTGGACGTGTGACTATATTGTCTCAATACACTGTGAAGAGGATGGTTCGAGTACAAAAAAATCTCCAAGGATTACAGCTGGAGAACTGCAGACGATTGTTGCATCTTGGGGTCAGAAAGTCTCCAAAACTACATCACCAAAGGTTTTGGAAGGGATTCAAGAAAAAAGCCTCTACTCTCATCCAAAAACAAAAACTCAAGCATCTTCAGTTTGCCAGACGCTACTGGAACTTCAAATGGGATCGGGTTCTATGATCAGATGAAACCTGAATAGAGCTTTTGGGCAATAAACACCAGGTGGATTTGGTTCACACAGAGAGGTAGCCATTTGGAAAAGTACCTCATGTCCACAGTTAAATATGGTGGTGGCTCTTTAATGTTTTGGGGCTGTTTTTCTGCCAGCAGACCTGGACATTTTGTTAGGATACATGGCATCAAGGACTATCAAATATCAACAGATATTAAATGAAAACCTGACTGCCTCTGCCAGAAAGCTTATCCAAATGGGCCATGGTTGGATCTACCAGCAGGACAATGAGCCAAAACTAGGGGTGTAACGATATGTATCGAATCGTGAGCTGAGTGTATCACGATATTTTGAACAAAATTTAAAAATGAAATTTCCAAAACAGTAACAATTTTCAATAACTTTTTGTTGTACATACAACTTAAAGAATTAATTTAAACAAATTATTGAATTAATTAATTTAAATATTTAATTTAAGCTTCTGTATGTAAATTAACAATTGACAAGATGCATCACTGAACAATAAAACTGAATTTTAACATGAAATTAGAGTTAAGAGAAATTCTTAAAGCAGTAAAAGTGCAAAAATAAAAAACAAAATATTAAAATAAATAGTGTTCAAAATGGTTCAACTCAACACAAACAGCTTTTGGGTTTGTTTTGGTTACATACAGGTTGTTTTTCTTTTAACAAAAAAAAAAATAAAAATCACAAAAAAACAGCAAACCTACAATTTCAGGCAGAAGCTGGGATCTTTGTGCGAAATGCAGATGGAGGGCAAGAAATGATTTTCTACATAGGAAGCACTATCACAAACTCAAAATGCTTTCACGTCATTTATGGTTCTCAAATAGATCAAACCAATAAACCACAAGGAACCAAAAAACTGTATTGTAAACATGCGTCTGCGGTCTGGAGGAGCAGAGTCGGATAATGCACGTGTGTGCAGTGACCACTTTGTCAAAGGTAATTTAATACAACATACAGCTGCTATATTTATGTAGCATTAGTTGTTTCTGTACTTTGTGAAGTTAAAGTAATTGTTTTGCGATGATCCACGCCTTTAGTTGCGTTTCAGTGGAACTTTTGAGAGTGGTTAACCTAATAGCTAAAGTAAACAGCCATAACGTTAACGTCGAGAGGCGCAGCAGCGCTGAATGTTTGTTGCTGGGGTTAATCCACAGGACAAAAAAGAAATGCCACTCACCCGAGCAAAGACCAAATGATAATCACTGTGGTGCACCTTGGTACCGAGGTCATTGTTCTATGCCTCCAGACTTTTGTATACTTTCATTTGTTTTCTGGAGTAAAAGGTAGTTGCTTATATCTGCCGCCTCGAATGCAGGCAAGTATTTCAATTCAATAGAAAAACCCTCTTCATACATCATTGTGATCAAGTGATTTTCTGATACCTTTCTCTTGTAATAGTGTCTAAACCAGTACAGTACAGACTTCCTTCCACCTTGTCCATTCTGCTTTTCATTTCCTGCCCTCCATCTATATTTCACTTGCCATCAGAATCATGTGACTGCAAACAAGCTATTGGATAAAATGGACGTCCTATTGTAAAAATAATTATAAAACTAAAAAATAATCACCATAACTCTACAATACATATCGTAACATTTTTGCATCACGATTACATCGTTACACCCCTATCCAAAACATACATCAAGAAACCCATAGAAATCCTGTGGGGTGAACTGAAGAGGAGTGTCCACCGTCATGGACCTTGAAACTTGAAGGATGTGGAGAGATTCTGTATGGAGGAATGGTCTCAGATCCCTTGCCATGTATTCTACAACCTACCAGGCATTATAGGAGAAGACTCAGAGCTGTTATCTTTGCAAAGGGAGGTAGCACAAAGTATTGACTAAAAGGGTCCCAAAAATTGTTGCACGCCTATATTTAACAAAAACTTTTTTTGGATATACCGGTCTTTTGTTTGCAATTGTTAGATATCCATGAGAGCAAAGTTGTTGTTTTTTTAAACAAAAGATCAAAAGGTTCAACAATAAAGACAAATTTTCACAGCCTTCTTTGTTCATATTTACCAAGGGTGCCAATATTAGCGGAGGGCACTGTATGTAGGAGTAACATATCCAGTGTTTGGGCTCCAATGCTCCAGTGAAAACTCCCAGGTGGAATTTCGTCAGGAAGATATTAGCAAACGAATGCAGGTTAAAACTGCATGTGAACAATGTTAAACGTTACTGAGATCAACTAGTTTTTTTTAATAGCACAGTGGTGTCCAGTGTCCCTCAACATCAGCTGATGCAGACAAAGATTACATTTTTTTTTTTCCACGAGTCATTTGTTCTTGGATATAACCATAAGACGGTCTAGCTAGCAAGCCAACATTAGGTACGCCTGTTCATAACAGCAGCTTGCGTAGTCAAATAGCTAAGCTCATAGTTTAGAATAATCAGCTAACAAAATGCAAAAAAAATAATCTTGTACCTGAATAAAAGAAGAGGTTTTTGATTTTTATTTTATATTTCATGTACAAGAGTACTTGCAAATGTTCATAGATATCCAAACATAAAGTACTATGAGTTATTGGGAATTAATGGATAGTTTCTATTAAGGAAATATGACCAAGGTGTATGAAGACGAACTGGAATGCCAACTGCACCCCAGGCATTCATGTCTGACATCAGTGCCCAGCCTCACTAATGCTCTTGTGGCTGAATGGGCACATCCCCACAACCACGCTCCAAAATCTAGTGGAAAGCCTTTCCAGAAGAGTGGAGGTTACTATAACAGCAAAAGGGGGAACGAGATGCTCAAAACGTACAAGTGTTATGATGTCCACATACTTCATTTCACTGTTTTTGCCCACTGCAGCATCTGAAACAACTTCTTCATAACAGCAATTATGAAGATTTTCTGCCTACTCAGCACAAGCGTGTTCATTCATTCATGCCCCTTTTTGGAAGAATATTAAAGAGGAATTTCCAGAAATGTTGATTACTGATGGATTTATGTTAGATTCTACACTGAAAAATTGCATGAAATATTTTTGATAACAGTGCATGGTATTTATTTATTTATTTGCTGTGGTTATAGACAGTGATAGAGAGGATTTACCTAAAGCTGTAAATGTAAACAAATAATTGTAGGTCTTGACTATTAATTGTTAATGCGTCACATCCTACAGCTATAATACGAACCCATGTTATCTTTCAAATGTTGTAAATTATGCCTCCATTTCCCAATTCGCAAAATGTGTCAAAAATTCAAGTACACACGTTTCTTGTAGATGACTTCAATCTTAATTTGAAGTATTTACATGCACATTAACTAATGTCATACACATTTACTGGATTCTTGTTTATATCCCTGAACTTTGTTAGCACCTGTCCCTTACAATTTGTCTCTTCATGCCTGGTTTGTGTTGTGAAATACTGTCATATATTCCCCTGGTGGACGTTGCTTTTCTGAGAAATTATGTGTGCGCGTCAGTGCTGCTGTTCAGAGCCTTGTTACCATGGTCCCTGGTTTCCTTGTCCCTGCTTGTCTTATTTTCCCTCTTCTCGATCTCGAAGTGTTCTGCTTTTCCTGGCTTGACATTTGCTTGCCTGCCTGTTGGAGTTTGCATGCGTTGACCATGTCTGTCTGTGCTGTAATGCTGGTTATTGATTTTTTTCTTCAACTCCTAATAAAAAACACGATTTCATTACCTTCAAGTGTCCAAAATGATAACAGCTCCGAATTCAATCAGCCTTGTATACCCAGAAACAAGCTCCTCTGTTTGACTTCTGCTTTTCTGTGATACGACAGCTGTGTTCCAAATTGTCATAATGACGCTTTGTAGGCTGGTCTGGATAGTGCCTATTATCATCCCAGAAGATGTTACAATGTTCGCAAAGCAAGCCTGAACCTCTTCACGTACAGATTCTGTTCAAACGGCATTAGACCTTTTTGTGAAATTTAAAGACTTGGTCTTGATAAAATGTACAATTTTTTAAATAGTATTTTGTTGAATAATACAGTAACTTCATGTGATTCAGTAGCTTCAAGAGGGGGCAATCTGGCAAAAAAAAAAAACAATGTTCTCAGGCTGGATCACAATCCATAATATAATCATGATTATTATTTTTTTAATCTTAGTTTTGAGACTATTTTGTGAGCTCTACTAGGAAGCATAAGCATAAGAATAACAGAAACTACTTAGGCTTCGTCCATATTAACCTGGATAAATCTTTTTCTCCATGTTTTGGCCTTCTGTCCACACTGAGACGGCTTTTCAAAAACACTCTCCTAAGTGAATAGATTTGAAAACACCGCTTTCACATTGTAGTGTGGACTGAGAAAACAGAGATATTCAAAAACCAAGACGTATTTTTAATTCATGAGATTCAGTCATGTGACCCATTCATTTAAAAACAGTGGTGGGCAATGATGCACTTCCGTTATAGTGCCTGCTATCCAGTTTGATAGCTTTAATAAATATTAATGTCACTTTGTACAACCTTCAGACTGCATTTTTAAATAAAAGGCTGACAGAAATGACACAGGCCAAAGCTTCTTCCGTTTTTACGCATGCCCAATTTTTCGAAAACATTTCAAAATGCCAGTGTAGATAGAGAGAATTTTAAAACAAAAATTCAGGTCTACGCGGATTTATGTGAAGGTAGCGTAGCCTTAGTCTGAAGTATCTTTTCAAGCAAATTTTTTATAAAGTGCACTTTATAAAAAAAAACGTAAGTCAGACAATCACAGGGAGTATTTTTAACTACTAAATGTCTTCCAGTCTTTTAAACTGCAACAAATGGAAAGGTGTTTGACAGGCGAGTATTTAAATATTTTTAAATACTACATACATTAACTGAGTTGGTTTTACATTTTTAGTTATCAAGTACTTACTTGTTTTCTCTATAGTAGTGCATTTTTTAAATGCATTTGTTTGCTGTTAATGCACTACCCGTGTTATCTGGCTGTCTGCACACTCTTTGGGGTGCATTCTTGGTGGTTTAAATTCACCATGTTTCCTCGACGTGCTAATCTTGCCTTTGCATATTTCGTAAACAACCGTTATTTACGCAATGTACAATCCAGCAGTTCTATATAAATAATATTGAATATCTTAGATACCAACTACTCCATGTTGTCAACTATGCTGCTATGTTGGCAAGCAACATGAGAAGGAACCATAAGCTAAGGAACTGCCTACTTTTTGTAAGTAATGGTTTGTTTACGTGTCAGTCAGGGACAAAACAAGCTGGACTAGTGAACAGAGTAAAGTTTGGTTCATAAAACAACATGGGGGCCATGTCAGTTTTCAATGCAACTGGCAAAATGTGTTTAGTATTACAGTACATACAATCTCTCTGTGAAAACAGGTCATGGATCCATTTTAATTGCTCACAATTTAAAAATCACCATATCTGTTTATTTTTCTTCCATTCTATTTTCTTTGTCAGGTTTATTCCTTAGTTTCATCCCCCCCCCTCCCCCCTCCCCCCTCTTTCTTCCCTTTCAGCTCCTTTTAACAATTGTGCATTTCCTTCAAAAACCACAAAACTAGCTGCATTTGGAAAGCACTTCAACTATCAGTACTTTTAAATGGACAACAATAATCCGATATTGACCCGGGTTAAGACGATACTCTGATTAAGAAACTACCATGTAAACAGCGATTATTGATGACCTTAATCCGACTAAAGTCATACTAGAAGTAAACACAAATCTAGTTAAGTCATGTGGAGTATTCCTATTTTAGTCGCATTATCGATGTGATTACAGACATGTACACACCTTAATCACACCATTAACGTGGTGTGTGTGAGTTTTCACCGCATTTTGCGACAGGACACGTACACACATGGCAGTGCTCAACCATTTGATGGCAAACAAGAGAGCACAGCTGCGTCCCAAAACCATGTACTTACCTGCTACATAGTAGGAGAGATACAGTTATTTCAGCTACTATAAAGTAGGTGAAATACATCTATCTCGGCTACCATATAGTAGGTAAGTACGCGGTTTGGGACGCAAATCACGGCTTCAAGCAGTCGTCTCTTTGCATGTATAGCATGACAAATAATTATCTGCACTTGAAGCTTCCATAAAATGAAAAATGAAACTCCCAAAACTGTATGAGGTACCATAACGAAGACGAACTGTATGTCAATACGTGAATATATGCGATCAATATTGATATAATCAATGACTACATTTACATGGACAGCAGTAATCTCATTATTAACCTTATTCTGAATAAGACAATATTGTGATTAAAGTGTTTACATGACTCGCTTTTAAGATATTCCTTTCATGTTCCTGTTTTACACGTTATAGAACATAGATTGATTAACGGCACACGTCATTACGTCCCCACGCACACGCCGTCCGACGTCCCCTCCAGAATTTCATGTATCGACATACAGTTTGTTTTGATGATGGTACCATATACAGTTCTGGGCGTTTCAATTTTTATGGGTCGTAAACCTTCGCACACAGAAATATGTCATCAACTAAGCTTTATCGTTATTATCACGGGAAGACTAATTCTTCTCGTGGGGAGAATTTCTACCAGTATATCGCAAACTATAAGATATCACCCATCCCTAGTGGGACGAGATTAACAGCTCTAAATAGTCTCCAGATCATCATGTTGTAATTACTCTATTTCCCACAGGAATTCACTAGTAAGTAATGTATTTTAATAATACACTATTAGAATACAAGTTGCTGGAACGGTAGCAAAAAATAAAAAAATAAAAAATACGGACACAAAAATAAAGCTTGAATCTAAACATTAAGTACAACTACACCACATGCACCTTCTCCAGTAAAAGCTACATATTAAAAGGTACATAAGATGGACCCTTAATGTTATCACCACAGTGACAACTGACAAAAGTACAGTTTGGTAAAATATATTCATACGTTTCAATTCCTTGGTGACCGAATTCATTACTTGCTTTTCGGCTTGTTTAAATTTGCTGAATTATTGAAAAGTTCATACTCGGTTCTTACTGCTTGAACCCAGCTATGAAATATTCTTTTCAAATCTAGGACAATGATCCTTGTTTATTATGCACTTAATTGACCATCACTGCCAACATGGCATAAATGCCTGTATTCTCAATGAAAATTGTTATATATGTCATTATATCATTAATTCAAATCGATATTACTACATCATTACATCAAAATCCAAGAGTGCAAGTATACTGAAATAGATAAATAAGGCTGAAGCAGGTATTCTAGTACTAGTAGTATTATTAATATTAGCAATATGATTAGTAATATAATAAAGTAGTATGGTCGTAAACTAGGATTGAGATTTCGTTATAATCGACCGCACTGTCTGCACGTCACAACATTAACAACAAGAGCGGTGTGCGTCAAGATTTCTGTCAGAATTACACGCATCCTGCTTCCTTCTCTCACTCTCTCTCGCGCACACACACATAAGCGCGCGCGCACACACACACACGTCTTTGTTTGCGCCAAATGCCGCCATGTCGAATTTCCTTCCCTCCGTCCTACCGTACACACTCGGTGTAAAATCACAAACCTTTTCTGCGGCTCAGCTCCTCCGTTTAACACCTCACGTGCATGCCACTGCTCCATGGCGTCTTATAACGCGTCCTAATCCACCCGTGTCGGTTTTATTAATGTAAATATACACAAAAGATCCGTGCTTGAGTCATGCAGCGCGCGCATTCCATTGGCTGTGTGTGGTGCACTACAGTAGAGCTCTACACATTCACCACACCGCTCCGTTTAACCCTCTACAGCCCGGAGCTTCCGGTCTTTTCCGTTGGTTTCTTTTGTTTATTTTTACACGATTGCCTTTACTTTTTTTCATGTTTTCGAGCTGAATAATCTGAATACGTGTTCGTTACTCTTGTGGGCACGTAAAAAAATCGTGTTTCTACCAGTTTCGGTACTATTGTTTTACATTTATGTTCATCTGTAGGCAAAGAGTTATCTCGACTTCCGTCATTTCCGCCACCGGGAATATTTTCCGTCCTTAGGGCGTTTCCCCAGACATTTATACTGTCGGCTCTGGGGGTTACACTGTGATAATGTTATTGACTAAACAGAGCTGTGCCACATATGAATATATGGCAGACCAAAACAAAATGAAACATGTTTTCCATTGGTACTGTTAGTGATTACATATTTAATCTATGTACTGAAAAAAGTAACCATGCATTATCAAATATGATATTGTTGTCGTTTTTTGTTTGTTTGTTTAGAAATTGTTATAGACATGTTAAAGAAAACATGTATATAAAATAAACAATGTCCACAACAGTGAATGCAAATATAAAAGGAAAAAAATTGAAATTGTTTAAGTAAGGAATAGCACACGACAGACCATGCTGTTATACAACAATAATGAGGTGGAAGCTGAGTGCCGCTACCAACCCCCAGGTTATTAAACAACGTTTTTAAATGCATTTATTATTAGTACTAGTTTATGTGCCGCCGTACAAGTCCCTGGCTGCGTTCGCTTACTGTGACAGTACCTATTGCATTCGATTCTGTACCTACTGCTTGGCCATTGAAACAGTGCGTACTGATCAGTATAAGTGGTAAGCATGAATACAATCTGGATGTACCACGCAGCAAGGATTCTAACAGCTCGTCCATGCCAGTCCCGTTGCCTTATGGAATAGCGCAGTATCTATTGCTTCCATACTGTAGAATGTACGGAAGCAGTAGGTCATCAATACTGAGAAGTCGCATGGCCACAGGAGCCATTATACATGCCCCCACCCCCAATTTAAAAATCTGGGATCTTCATGGAGAAACTCCCCGGCTGCGCTGCTCCTCTCGCCGGCTCCCTTGCCCTCTGCCAGGGCTCCTGGATCCCGCCTCATGTCAGCTCCAACCTGATCAACACGCCCCACTCTAGGAAGATAGATCCCATGCTTTTGGAAACAAATATTCAGCAGCAGGCGGTGACCTAGGAGCTGGCCCAAAGCCTCCACATGGCGACCCAGGAGTTGCTGGATTTGAAGAAGAGGCCCTGCTCTGGTGCCTCCATCCCTCTCCCAGACCCCTGCTGAGAGGCCCTCAAGAAACTCACCAGCGAGGATAACATTGAGGCCTTCAACAGGTCGTTAAGGCTCGCAGGGCTGATCCCTGAACTCCCGGTGCCACTACTGCTTGGACGGGACTGGCCAGGGTTTCCTTCACAATCAACCCCGAGCATTCACCATCGCCAATGCCAGAAGAATAATCCAGCCACCACAAACCAGGTCCGTCCAGCCTACATGGCCCAAGGGGATGGGGATGCCGCTGGACAAGCGTCCTCAGGTGACACACACACATCCTCTAACCCAGTCTCCTTTGTGTTTCAACAGGGCGCTCAGGAGGTGAACCTAGGGTGTGAACAAAAGGAGAATGACTGGCTAAGGCACTGCTGGGGCCAGGTGCGATCAGTGGCATCAACCAGCAACCAGGGCAGCGTCTCCAAATCACCTACTTCCTGGTGTCCAACGGCCTCTTCTACCATCAGACAGAGCGCCGAGGCCAGCCGTGTGACCTCCTGGTCACCCCTTGCTCCAAGACTTCTGGCCCAGAGTCACACGCTCGTCGGCCACCTTGGGTCCCACAACATCCTGGCAAAGCTGTGGGACCGGTTTCTTTGGCCTGGGATGGACACTGACGTCCGGGCCTTCTGTCAGCAATGCCCCAGTGCCAGCGGACCGTGCCCCGGAAACCACAGCTGGCGCCACTCATCCCTCTCCCCATTATCGGGGTCCCCTTCAGAACGGTGGGCATGAATCTGGTAGTGCTTCTCCCAAAGTCTGCCCAGGGTCACGAATATATCCTTGTGATCCTTGACTACACCACCCAGTACCGCGAGGCAGTCCCACTATGAAAGGCCACCTCCTGGAACGTCTCCTTAGAACTGGTGTTCCTGTTCAGCCATCTGGGGATCCCCAAGGACATCTTAACCTACCAAGGTACGCCTTTTGTCTCTAAGCTAATGGGTGATCTGTGACGGTTGTTGCAGCTGAAATGCCTCCGGACTTCCGTCTACCACCCACAAACCGATGGCCTGGTAGAGCGTTTAAACCAAACACTTAAACGGATGCTCCACCGAGTTGTAAACGAGGATGGCCAAAACTGGGACCGCCTCCTTCCCTACGTGCTTTTCGCCATCTGAGAGACACCACAAGCATCCACCGGGTTGACCCCCTTTGAAATTCTCTATGGGCGGTGACCTTGAGCACTGTTGGATGTGGCCCGAGAAACCTGGGAAGAACAACCCTTTCTGTTCCGGTCCTTAGTCGACTATATACAACAAATGCAGGAAGTGATCGTTTGGGTCTCCCCCATTGTTTGAGAGCACATAGAGGCAGTCCAACGAGAACAGCAGTGGGCCTAAAACTGACTAGCTCAGCCCCAACAGTTCCAACCAGGTGACCAGGTGCTCCAGCTGCCTGTAAGTTACTGGCCCATTGGCAGGGCCCCTACACATTCCTCAAGTGGGTGGGCCCAGTGAACCATCACCTGCAACAGCCCAGTAAATACGCAGACACCCAATTATACCACGTTAACATGCTAAAAAAAATGGGTCCAGCCTGCCTCAGTGCTTTACACCTTCTCAGTTGTCCCCTCAGAGTCCGATGATCGTACCTTGCACCGTCAAGGAGAAGTGCTTACCCATACACAGTGCCAGGAGTTGACGGAGCTGGTGGACCACTTCACCGACATCTTCTCCATCCCAGGCCTGACCCACCTGGTCCAGCATGAGATCAAGACACTGCCGGGAATGGTGGTCAGACAGCGGCCCTATCGTGTCCCAGAGGCTCGCCATCAAGCTATTGAAGAGGAAGTCAGCCGCATGCTATGGGATGGAATCATTGAAGAGTCCGCCAGTCCCTGGTCCAGCCCCATCATGGTGGTCCCAAAGCCTGACGGAAGCTCCCATCTTTGCAATGATTTCCGGAGGCTCAAATGAGTTCAACAGCTACCCACTTCCCCAAGTTGACGATCTGATGGAGTGCCTGGGGAGAACCTGATTCATCTCCACCCTAGTGAAGGGTTATTGCCACCAGCAGCCACTGGCAGTACCGAGTTCTCCCCTTCAGCCTCCACAGAGCACCGGTAACTTTCCAGCATCTAATGAATATCGTCTGGAGGCTGCACCACCAGTTCGCCGCCGCATACTTGGACGATGTCCTCATACACTCCTCCACCTGGGCCGACCACCTCTATCACTTCGGGGAAGTGCTCAGAAGGCCAGGCTGACCGACAACCCAAAGAAGTGCCACAGTGTCCATAAACGATTTAATGGTAACGTTAGTCAAAATGTTCACACAAAGATGAGCATCCTAAAATATTAAGAGGAAGAGGTCACAGGAGTAAGACTGAGGAGGATGAGCTTCTAAATTGTATGGATAGCTACCGGTTAGCCAGCTAGTTCACATCACACCGTTGGATGTTTGGGACGGGAGTGCCATCATGTGAGGATCATTCTCATTGTTGGTGAGTTGGAGCTGTAAGTTGGAGACCGTGTGTTTTCATTTTTTGTCATGATTCTGGAAAATGTCATCATGGTAGGGCAGTGCTGTTGCATCAAGAACTGCCGTAGTAGGTCACACTGTCATCCAGCGAGAAAAGTGGACAATGGAATGTTTTTCTAAAGCAAAATAGCATCCAACTCATACTCATAGCTTCAACTCACCAACAGAAACAGTGTTCCTCACAGGATGGCATCCACGTCTTAATATGTACTGTGGCTAGCTACATTACCTAGCAGCTGTTCCTAATGATTATAGGAGCTAGTGTTTTAAATAAACAAATATCTGTTTGGAGTAATATTAATGAATAAATTGAGCTTCATTTGGTGACATACATCAGAACTCGTATCTCCATATTTCATAAAAATGTTTTTTTCTTCATAAATCAATGCTATTGGTCACCCTTTACATCTGTCTATGTGCTTTACAAATATTTAACAAATGAAGTCATTAGAAATGAGCATTTAAGTGCTTTATTATTATTATTTTTTTAATCTAGCGCCCACCCCCCCACCGCCGCCCTTTTCAAAATTGCTCCTACGACATCCTTGTAGTTCATCCTATCAAGACTGTGTCTGTTCCCTGAGCTAAACAAATACATAGCAATTTTCAGAAAGCTTGTTTTAGTAACCTAATTAGTATAAAACTCAATCATACTGAATGCACAGCCAGCACCTTTTATCTGAAGCTATGACTATTAAACATTAGATCTCTTACATTTAAGGCACATATTGTTAATGAAACGATCACTGATCAGGAATTTAATATAATGTGTTTAACGGAAACTTGGATTAAACCAAACGAGTACATAGCACTAAATGAAGCTAGTCGTCCTGGATACAGTTATATACATCAGCCTCGTCTAACTGGCAGAGAAGGAGGTGTTCCATCCATCTTCTCCCGCATACTCCTTTTCAGGGTCACGGGGACCACCTGGAGCCTATCCCAGAGAGCATCGGGAACAAGGCGGGGTACACCTTGGAAAGGGTGCCAGTCCTTCACAGGGCACAATCACATACACACTCACACACCCATTCATATACTACGAACACTTTAGACACACCAATCAGCCTACCATGTATGCGCCAGGAGGAGTTGTTGCACTCATCTATAGTTATAATCTAAGCGTCACACAAAAACCTAGTCATAAATTAAACTCTTTTAAAGTTCTTTATACCGGTCGTTGAAATTATATTGTGACCTTGATTTGTGCACAGGGATTTGTGCGCTGGAACATGTTTGGGCTCGTTAGTTCCTGTAGAAGGGAAAAATTCATATAACAGCCCACAAAACATTCTAGATAATTGTGTGCTTCCAATGTTGTAGCACCAGTTTGGGTAAGACTCACATATGGGTGTGATACTCACGTGTCCACAAACTTTTGTCCATATTGTGCATTAGTTCTCTAACTCTAATGTACATATTTATGAGACAACAACATTTGATAAAATATCTGTTTATGTAATCAACAAACATTTTTACAAAGTTAAAGTTAACAGAAACATTATTAGCATTAAATCACTTCCATTCACCAATCAGCAGTCCTAAATCACATTCTCACACACAAACTATACTTCAGTTTACAGCATGAGTCATGGTCAACATAATCGCCTGCAAAACCACAAGAGCGCCATCATTGCTCATGTGTATCCCTACAGCTATAACGTAATATCCTCCATAGGTGTAGCACCACAGCCTGCATCACTGCATATCATGCATCTCCTGGGTTTCCTGTATTGAAAGAACGACTACTTAGCTTGAAGTACGTGCCTGTTTCCACGTAGATTTTTTTCCCCCGACTATAAATTTAACAAAAATGAAATGCTCCCTGGCCAGCTAACAGTCAAAGCGTATTGTTTGAAACGTTTTAATTATATCTGCAAAAATCTACACGTTAACGTATTGCATTAACGCTGCCCATGTAGCCGGCCTGAATTTTAATCAGGCGGATGCGTCAGCTACCCAAGCGGTCCTTGGGATACCCGATGTGCGCGAGCATGCAATCTGTCGAGGCTTACAGAGGTGTAGCGCAGAAGCCGACTTTACCATATATGGACAAAGGCAAGCGTCCCTCGAGCTGCTCTTGCTTCCGCGTTTATGCGATTAGGCGGAGACCAAGCGGCCGGTAACAGGGACCGAGGCTGAAGGATCCGGGAGGCTTCGTTTGTCATTCATTTGAAAAGGATTATATACATTGCGAAGAACAAGCGGACAAACATGTCGTACGAACTGAGTAAGTTTTAAGTGCAGATGCGCTCTGTGTTGTGTTTGATACCCAGAAATCGTGATCCTAGTTTCAGTTGCTGCCTCTATTGACAGCGGCTGTGTTCCAATTTGTCCCTCTTTCCTTCTGTAGGCGACTACACTGGCCGCTCGCATTCTACTGTGGTGTATTTAAAACCGTCAGCACGCGAGCATGTCTTTTTTTATTTTTTTTATTTTATTTCTAACAGTTAGAACAGAACAGAATGAGCGCAGTGACGTCACTGGCGTTTAACTTTCACTTCAAAACAAGACAAACGCAACTATAGCGAGATGGCCATTAGCTACCTGGCTAACACGCTAAAGCGAATGTAAATAAACATCACACGAACTTTATCATCGCAGCACAACGAAGCGCAATGATAAAAGCGCACCTCACTGTAGCGTGACATTTCTAAACAAACCTGTCGTGTCTTCCCGGTAGTTTATTCAGTTCTGGGATTGAACACGCGGTGAAGTGTACGTACTTGTAACCCTAGGGCTGGTTCTAAAATCATATACCGGTGTCATACATGCTAACAAGCACGCTTTATTGTTGGGAATTAATTTCAAGCGGAAATATGCTAAATACGTTCATCACGCCATAAACATACGGTAATATTGAGAAGTGCTCCTTTTTTTTTTTTTTTTTTTTTTTTGGATGGATGCCAGAAAGGAAAAGTGTTTAAGAAATAAAATGACTTCATGACAGTTTCTTCTGAAAACAATAATGAAAATAGCGTGCTAAGTTATATATAAAACCTTCACTTTATAAACCCAAACTCCACTTTTTATTTTTATCCTCCTCTATATTCCAACTCCTCAGAGTGTAGCTAGCTTGCTAATACCTCAGACTCGGGAGGAAAATAGCGCCATCCCGATTGGTTAATTCTATAACTCACCATAGCAACTGGTAACCAATTAAAATGTCATTTAACACTCACATGCCTTTGTTTAAAGGTTGTACAGTTAAACTTAGTCGACCTGTAATGAGCTCTTTATTGGCTTTTTATGAACGTGATCAAGCTGAAATCCCGTGCATTCTCGATTCTGATTGGTCAGAAGGTGTTCATTCATTGTGTATACCAGAAGTTCTGACAGTAGTTTCATTTGGCTATGTTAATGCCTGGTTGTGTTAAAGTTATGGTTTCTGTAGTAACAAGTCATTCACGAGGATTTGGATGCGCCATAATAGTCTATGTTAAGTGTACTTGTTGAAGTTGTCTGTAAGGAGATTGTATGTTTATTTATGGAAGGAGTCTCCAGTGTCAGCACTTTGTAACAGTCAGATGTAAAGGTGTAACTTTAGCTTTCAAGGCTTTGTACTTTGGTAATATGGCAAGCAACATTTACAATATTAAAGGTAACTGTAAATGGTCAAAAACTGATGCATTGTGGGCGTTTACACCTTACATATATAATCAACTGTACAATATGCGTTAGGTTATCCACTGACGAATAAACCTTTGGCTGGGCATAAAATATTTTGGGCAGTTCAAACCCGAACACCTCCTTTTCTATTACTGCTCTCATACTTATATTTTGCCGTTTTAAATTTTTATTTGCAAAATGAATGATTTTGGTACACTATGCATAGTATCTATGAGCAAGCAAAGCTTGCTAGTTAAACTAAGCATAGCTAGTTAAACCGGAGGTTCTACTTACTATGGTCTGTTGTTAAGTTTTAAGGTCACCTTGATTCCCTGCTAGGTTATGTGCTGCTAGGTAAATACCTGCTACGTAAATACCTGGCAAAATTTGAGCTTTTCGTCATCCCAGCCTGTCCCTCGATAAACCACAACCTTACTGTACAGCTTGGCTCAACCACACTCAAGCCAACCAGTACAGCCAGGAACCTTGGGGTGATTCTCGATGACAGCTTGACCTTTACAGACCACATCTCAACAACTACACAATCCTGTAGGTTCATCCTGTACAACATCAAGAAAATCAGACCCTACCTCACTGAACAGGCTATACAGATACTAGTCCAAAACTGGACTACTGCAACTCACTGCACACAGGCCTCCCGGCCAGCTCCATCAAACCCCTTCAAATGATTCAGAATTCAGCAGCGCACCTCATCTTCAACCAGCCCAAGGGAACCCATGTCACACCCCTCTTCATCTCCCTCCACTGGCTTCCTGTAGCTGCCCACATCAAATTCAAGGCCTTGATGCTCACGTACAAGACCTTGTCTGGAACAGCACCCTCCTACCTCAACTCTCTCCTGAAGGCTTATGTTCCATCTCGCAATCTGCGATCGATTAGCGAGCGACCGCTTAGTAGTACCTGCTCAGCGTGGCTCAAGGTCCCTTTCCAGAATCTTCAAACTAACTGTTCCTCAGTGGTGGAATGAACTTCCAACCTCAATCCGGACCGCAGAATCTCTCACCATCTTCAAAAAACAGCTAAAGACCCACCTCTTCCGTGAACACCTAACCGACCCATTAAAAAAAAAAAATTTGCACTTACACCTCTACTCTGCGCACTTTGCTTCTTCTGGAACTTAATTAATGCATCTTGTACGGTAGCACTACTTGTATTGTTCTCTGCTTGATTGTATTGCTTTGCTTGTATTTTCTCATTTGTAAGTCGCTTTGGATAAAAGCTTCTGCTGAATGAATAAATGTAATGTGCTTTAGGCAAACGTATTCAAACTAACTTGGGACATGACCCAGAGGTATCCAGTGACTTGTGTATAAACATTGACTGTGTTAAATTTGTAGCTTGATGTATGTGTGATTTCTAATATTTGTGTTAATCTCTTACAGAGCACTTGTTTGCCAGCCTTCCTCAAATGGAAAGGGGCGTGGCCAAAGTTATTGGTGGGGACCCGAAAGGGAACAACTTCCTGTACACAAATGGAAAGAGTGTCATCATCAGGAACATCGATGTAAGATCTTGTTCTTTATACTGTCCATTCTGAAGTGACATAGTTGTACCCCACTTCAACAGTTTGATGCGGTTTTATTCTGTTGCACGTTTGCTGACAAATGAACAAGAATGGCACATTTCTTAATGAACAGATGGGAACTAGCTAAACCAGGGGTGTCCAATCTTATCCATAAAGGACTGGAGTTGGTGCAGGTTTTCATTCCAACCAAGCAGGAGTGACACCTAATTCCACCTGTTTGATCAGTTGATCTTGGCTTTCAGTAGACTCAGGTGTGGCTTCTGATTGGTTGGAATGAAAACCTGCACCCACACTGGCCCTTTCCGGATAAGATTGGACACTCCTGAGCTAAACGGTTGGCATAGTATAGTGCTAGTTAGGAATGATGTGGCTATGAGTGATGGTGTGTAATTAGCTTGCTGCACAACGTGGCGATGACTGTAGCTAGTTGCCACAACCAGAGCTACATTTTGCAGTGGTTAAGATGTTGGTCTACTGATCGGAAGGTCGTGAGCTTAAGCCCCAGCACCGCCAAGCTGCCACTGTTGGGCCCTTGAGCAAGGCCCCTTAATCCTCAGATGCTCAGATGTGTACATGAGATAAATGTAAGTCGCTCTGGATAAGAGCGTCTGTCAAGTGCCGTAAATGTAAATACAGTGTCAGCACCAATTGTATCAGCCATTCAACAAATGTTAATCATCACAAAGTCCTCAATCACAACCTTATACACTTTGAATTCCGTTAACATACTAATTACCACTTTTGAATGACCAACGATTTTCTAAATGCTGCTATTTGACAGATATATGCTGATGTTCTATTGCGTTGGTTGCTCAGTGTTCCACTTAGTCCACTTTGCTCACTGCTCCACTTAAATCCACGGGGTTATTATTACAGTTATTACTAGTGAGAACTGTAACAAACACTAATGGAGGCCCATTGGGGCAGGTATCACTCTGCACCATGCATGGTTGAAGAGCAGTGAACAGAACAGTTAATGGGGATTCCAGATACTTATATCTTTTAATTATAGGTGGAGACAAAGTGTTTATGATGTACAGAACCATTTCTATTGTAAAATATATTGCAAAGATTGGGAGAGGGAAAGGGAGTTTATGGAATGGACATTGTCTGTATGTTAGTGTGTGAAATGCTTGTTTTCCACACTGAGTCTGTGGGGGGGAAAAGATGTCTCTGTTTTCCACTGGCCATATTTTCTGCGCTTTAAAAAAATTATTTTAGGTCTTTTGTATGGTTTTTGAGATGTCGTTGGGCTGGAATAATTTTTTAACCTGGTAACCCTGGTTAATGATATTACCTTAATCAAGATTAACTTTAAACTTGGTCATTGGTGACCCAGGGATACCTGTCACTCAGGAGAGTATGGCTCAGTTACTTAATAATTAATCATTTATAATCATTAATCATTGATTGTGTGTGTGTTACAGAATCCCGCTATTGCCGACGTCTACACAGAACATCCTCACCCAGTCATCGTTGCCAAATATGCACCCAGCGGCTTCTACATTGCCTCAGGAGGTGAACAATTCTCTTTCTTGTGTGTGCGTGAATAGACAATGTCTGCTAGTGGTTAGTGTTCTCCTTTCCGATACAGCTCCAAACACACACTGTGTAAAAGCATATCTTGTCTTATGCTGCTTTTCCAGAACTTTCCCCAGGGACTTTGGGTGGTACTCTGTGTGTTTCCACCACAGCGACCAGGGTCTAATTTAAGTTCCCGGTAAAATATTTAGCCCTCGCAAAGTCTCTACTCGGGAGGTGGTACTTTTTTCAAAAGCCAGGAACTTTGGGGGTGGGACTTTGGTGCTGAACATGCTGATTGGTTGAGTGCACCCAACATTTTTAAAAGTCTGTTGCGGTGGGTACAGTAACAGTTTTTTTTTTTTTTTATTGTGACTGTAATCAACACAGTGGAGTCTTTAAAATAAAAAATGACCGTTGGACCGATGACAAGGTTCCGGCCTTATTAAGTATTTATGCCAAGGATGAAATACAGCGGGAACTGGAAATGGCGACCCGCAATGAAAAAGTATACTTAAAAATATCAAGTGGGTTACATGAGCTGAGCATTGTTCACACAGGAAAACCGTGCAGAGAGAAGCTCGTGTACGCGCATGTTCGTTTCTGTTATCTCAGCAACAGCTGATGAAATCCGTTTGCTTACTTTGAGTCTAACATTACCAGCATACTGAATTCGCTTCACTACCTCTGCTTATCTCTTCTCCAGCATTTTCTCAGTTACCTTTTTTGCAAAGCAATACATCAATCAACAGCAGGACTCGAATCTCCTCCATCCTTGTTGTTGCAGTGTTGTTATCAGATTTCAGAAAATAGACTGTCCATTTTTAAGACACGAACCTTTTTCCCAAAAAAATAAAATAAACAATAATATTAATTATTCTGTGACTGGGAATCGAACCCGGGTCACAGCTGTGAGCGCTGTGAATCCTAAACACTACATTAACAGTTTAGTTGCAGCAAACTCTTTTGTTACTGTTCAAAGGTTTGTGTTCCAACCAACGCCTGCTATGTGTTTATGAGCGGAGTAAACATTTTACATTACATCATTAAAATCAGCTTACTTTGTGTCAATAATGAGTTTGATTGTAGCATATTTAGAGGCTTCACATCCTCGCCAAGGGCTTGTCGTGCGCAGTCGTACGTCACCGGACTAATTTGCCTAATCTTAATGGTACTTTAGACTGTGATGGAAACGCAGACTACAAAGTTCTTGAGGAACCAATTGCTCCCTTGAAAAAAGTTCCTGGGACTAATTGTTCCAGGTCATTTCAGTGGAAAAGCGGCTTTAGTGACTGGCTTGGGTCCAATATCGCATGTTGTCCCCTACGTAGTGCACTGGTATTTCTCCACAATTACACACCATTTAGCGAGCATGGGGGTGTGATTTGGGGCACGTCCTGAGAGTCCTTCTTGTTCAGGCCGACAGATTTTACACTTCTCCGTTAATCTGTTTTGTCTCTGTGCACTTTAGATGTGTCGGGTAAGATCCGTATTTGGGACACCACTCAGAAGGAGCACTTGCTGAAGTATGAGTACCAACCCTTTGGAGGGAAGATAAAGGACATCAGCTGGACGGAGGACAGCAAACGTCTCGCCGTGGTGGGAGAGGGACGAGAGAAGTGAGTCGCAAAGCATGTGTGCTCTGCATGAAGGGTTTGCCTTAATAGGCATTGGAAAATAATGTTAATCGGAGTGCAGTGTAGAGTCCTGTTATTCCCAGGTCTTAGAATGCCTGATTTATGCATTGTCAGAATTATTTCTGAACGCATTTGTAATGAAGCCTGGATCGTTTGTGGTGTTTTTCCACACGTTAGGGGCAATTGCAGCGAAGAGAGACGAGGTGAAACCGTCAACTGTAACCGGAATAAACAGTTAGCACGTATTTTACATGGTCTTTAGGTTACTATATGATTCAAGTCTGTTCAATTTTACACAGACCTTGTTTAAATTTTACACAGACCTCTGTACGACTCTGTACCCACTCATCCCATATTACACTTTATATTTGAATGGACGGCTACTAATGTAGTCCCATAATAATAATAAAAAAAAGCTGCTTTAACCGACAAATTTGTTAAGTAAGGAATAAAACATCAAATGCTGTTGGAATGACCATGTGATGTGATGTGATGCTGTTACCAACTTGAAGTTGATTAAGACAAGAACACTTCAGGACATAATGTCCCACTTATATAACAAATTTCCCAACACTTACAATTTTTAAAAAATTTATTAAATCAGTTTTTATCCGTTTATAACTGCTATAAACGGCAGTTTCCTCACCAGCTTCTTTTTTTGCCTCTCATGTTAGACAATAAAAACAAATGCAGCTTGACTTGACTATTAGAAAGCACTGACACTGGAGACTCCTTCCCAAAAAAAAATGCGAAAACAAGTGCACGTTTTAAAATTCGTTTAGTTGGAGTGTCCTTTATACAAGTTCCTGCATAAGAAACAGTAGCGTATTAGAACGAGTGCATTAATGTAAACATCTGATTTGAATTGCAGCCAGAACTACTGTCAGAGCTGCTGTGAAAATTAATCAACACCTTCCGACCAATCAGAATTGAGAATTAAACAACACTGTGGGATAAAGGCAAATAGATTGCTGACAGAATCTTTGGTGACCAAAAGCACTCCATGTGATGTGTATCTTTAGAAAAGGTAATGTGTGTGTGTGTGTGTGTGTAGGTTCGGTGCAGTGTTCCTGTGGGACTCGGGCTCCTCTGTGGGCGAGATCATCGGTCACAGTAAGGTCATTAACAGCGTGGACCTTAAACAGACCCGGCCGTACAGACTCATCACAGGCAGCGATGATAATACCACCTCCTTCTTCGAGGGGCCGCCCTTCAAATTCAAGTGCACCGTCAGCGTAAGTCCACTTCAGTTATCTCAATCTCAAACAGGATCAGGTCTGAGACAACCACACACCATTTACCATTTATTTACAGTCTAGCTCACATGTATACTAGGGGTGTAACGATACACTTGGCTCACGATTCGATACGTATCACTATTCGATTCTTAGATGCCTCTTGATGCAGATGTGAACGATTCTGAATTGATTTCTAAATGTTAACTGATAACATAATGTTGACTGAACACAAAAGGCAGAGCGCGGAAGTCTGTGGTGTGCACATTGTCACATTTCCCCTCACGTTAGCTCTCTATAGCACGCGACGTGAGCATGCACTTCCGGTATTCAGTGACATTGATTTTGTTCACTTTTGACATGTGCATTTGTTATGATTTCTGACCTGTCTCTGCCCCTGTTTTGTCATTGGTTGTTAGCTTATGTGTCATCATTAGTCTCAGCTGTTTTGTGTTTCACCCCTGATTATGTTTGTTATTCAAACTCCTGTGTTGCGTGAGTATTACCACCCTGCCAAGCCTTTGTTCCTCGTTTACGTGGCATAGTTTTGATCCTATTCACATCCTCGTTATTAGATTCTTGCTCAGTCTCGTTTATGCCCGATTGCTGTTCGCCTGACCCTTTGCCTGTTTTTGACCACGCCTGTGTTTCATGTTTTGGATTCGTCTGACTGCCCCTTTTCAATAAAACTCATATCTGCACTCGCATCCATCTCTGCCTCCATTACGTGACAGACATAAGAGACACACGATCGATGGGGAGAACTGTCACAGTTATAACGTATTTTTGACAAGTCTCTTTTCTAACTGTTTACACAAAAACGAAAGACTTAAAAGCTGTGAAATTCGGGTACAAAGGAGTCGTACAAAACTATTTTCAGAGGAGTGATTGCCACAGCAGTAATGGTGATTTGGCACACTTCTGGGTTTTGCTGAATTAGTCCACAAAAAAAGATGCATCGATAATCATTTTATCATCGCATCGCAGCCCTTTGAATCGTAATCGAATCAAATCGTGAGTTGCCTAGAGATTCCCGCCCCTAGTGTTCAGTGACCACTTTGTCAAAAGCTAAGTTAATACAATGTATATGTGCTGTGTTTATGTAGCTGTTTCTGTACTTTTGTAAAGTTAAAGTAATTGTTTTGTGGTGATCTATGGCTTTAGTGGCATTTCAGCGGACCTTTGAGAGTGGTTAACCTAATAACGTAAAGTAAACAACCGTAACGCTAACATCAAGAGGTGCAGCAGCGGTGAATGTTTGTTGCTGGGTTAATCCACAGGACAAAAAAGAAATGCCACTCACCCGGGCAAAAAACAAACAATAATCACTGTGGTGCACCTTGGTACCGAGGTCATTGACCCAATCACTAACAATGTTCTATACCTGCACACTTTTGTATACTTTCATTTGTTTTCTGGAATAAAAGGTAGTTGCTTATATCTACCGCCTCGAAGGCAGGCAAGTATTTCATTTCAGTAGAAAAACCCTCTTCATAACATAAGCATCATGTCCAACATATGTTGTGATTTTCTGTTTATACCCTTCTCTTGTAATAGTGTCTAAACCAGTACAGTACAGTCTTCCCTCCATCTCATCCATTCTGCCCTCCATCTAAATTTCACGTGTCATCAGATTCACGTGACTGTAAACAGGCTATAGGATAAAACGGACATCATATCGTAAATATATCGCCCTAACTCTACGATACATATCGTAACATTTTTGCAACACGATTATATATTACCGTGATATCGTTACACCCTTAATGTATACAAGTAGAAATTCCACCCTGTCACCAGTTCACAATGGGCGTGTCTCAAACCACTATATAATCCCCAAAAAAAGGTTTTCCTCTTGTATGTCCTAATGTATCGTAAACTGGCGCTCTTAATCTAAGAATGAAGATCGTATTGTAACTGATTATGACGTGTGTGTGTGTGTGTGTGTGTGTGTGTGTGTGTGTGTGTGTGTGTGTGTGTGTGTGTGTTCCTGAAAGTTTCCCACTGGGATGGGGAAAGCAGTGGTGCTGCGTGTTTTGACTGCGTTAACAAGAATGTGCTATGTGCCTGAACATGTTTCACTTTGCCAAACACTTTAATACCTCAAACACACACGCACAGAGGAGTTAGTGGAGCACTTAATTATTTTCAGAAACGTTGTAGCTTAACGATAAAGGTTTTGAGCGTTCTGCTGCAGCGATGAAATGAGCACACTCATGGCCAAGTCAGGTTTATATTGTTTGTATACTATCTAGTTTCATTTTTAAAAAATTATTACAAATGATCTCATGAGCATAACAACTTGAGTGAAAAGTAGAATCTTTGAAATATTTACATGAATTTCAGAATTTGTTGGTATTTTGTATGTCCCGTTTTTGTTGATAACGCTCAAACTGACATTGAGTGGACGAGTTCATGCAAAACTGGATGATCCAAATTTGTGTGAAACCTGATGATCAAATCATCAGTATGTCGTCTGAACATGTGCTTCAGCGTAAGAGATGAGACTCCAGGAGCTTTGACCTTTTACACAAATGAGTTAACATGGTCAATGTCACAAATTTGCTTATGTGTATAGTGACTTTGTGCTGATTTTTAAAAAACGTACAAGCAAAAGAAAACCCCTGACTTTTAGACCTCACTGTTTGGTTGGCAAAATCATTCACATGGTGAAATTGTGACGTTTTTATTTTGATCTAGGAATGAAATATATACACACACACACAGTTTTCAGAACTGTGTATATGGCATGTAGCTATCCAGTAACTGACTCCTGCTGATCTGTGCTGTGACTCTGACTCATTCGGCTCATGCTGAATTGCGCAGACGCGTTCAGTTTTTAACTGTAGCGTCCATTCTCTAACTGAACTAAATATTTATTACTATTAAAAAAAAATCAAAACGCCAGTGGGGGCGGTGCTGGGGTGGGCAGGTGATGTAAACAGTGTGCGACCGAACACCGTGTAACATCGAGTATCGCCGCAAGCCCACTTGCCACATGTTTTGGAAGTAGACGTTTTCCTCTAATAACTTCATTATTATTGTATATCAGATCATGATGGGCTCTCCAGCTTGACCTGATTTAGTAGCCAAAAATCAGTTTTCAGTGGAAAAATGTGAACTAGTAGAAACGCCCAAAATCAACCCATCAGAAAGAGTACAATTCAATTCAGTTTTTATATATCACAGTTTAGGTTTAAATTTGGCAACAGCGGCAGGGATGATCTTTCTGAGATGACACAAGGTAGAAACCTTGTGAAGACTTGAAAGGAAACCAGTCCTCTGCTGGATAGCATCGGATAGTGAGTAGTGGCACAGGATAATCATTGCAGCCTTTAAGTCCACTATTTTGCCTGTGTATTTAACAAACAAATCATCTAGGTCACAGTGGTTATGAAGTGCAGCGCAAGGACACATTTAAATGAATGCTTAAATGTGAATGCAGCGATTGAGACCGAGGGAAATGTGCAGTGTGGAAAAACTGATGTCAAACTTGATTGTTTTGATGTCTTCAGTTAAAATTTAAGAATCACTATAAGCACTAGACACTAGGATTTAAACACCCTGCAAAATATAAACACCAACACAGGAAACGTATTTACCTTTGCTTGCTGAAATGAAGCTTTGTGTTTATGTTCACTCTGTTTTGTTCTCTCTCTCTCTCTCTCTCTCTCTCTCTCTCTCTCTCTCTCTCTCTCTCTCTCTCTCTCTCTCTCTCTCTCTCTGCAGGATCACAGCCGTTTTGTGAACTGCGTTCGTTTCTCACCAGACGGAAGCCGTTATGTTTCAGCAGGGGCCGATGGACAGGTAAAGCCAAAGGAAATGCAGATGTCGCACCTTAAGCATCAATGACGTTGCCCCAGATTGAGTTATAATTCTCTACTAAGCGATCTGACAACAATGAGCCTCGTTTATCGATCCATTAGCGAAGGCTGTGTGTAAATATTTTTCTAGGCCTCACCGAACTGGCGAACACCGTCCGCCAGATGTACAGAAGTTTTAGCAAAGCTGATTTTCTTTGCATTCCTTCACCCATGTTGTTCAATGCCAGTCATCCATAAAATGTAAAGCAGGTTCAATCTATAGCTTGTTTGTACTTCCCACAGAAAAGCTAAAGAGCTGAACAAAATGACAGAAAAATGGTATCAATCCAGATAAAAAGGTATCAGTCTGGAGACAAATTACAGAATGGGTGAAATAGGTGTGAAATAAGTGAGGTGAAAGAAATGGTTTGACATGAAAACAGAGGAATAATAATGTTCCACAGAACATGCCCCCAAAAGGTTTGAGGATCATTAAAGTGTGTTTTGGCACAAATCAGACAAGCCTTAATGTTCTTCTGGATTGGCAGTGGTTTTCACCTCTCTACACTTCAATAGATATCCAGTGTTTTTCTGATGGTGGAGTCATGAACAGTGACCTTTATTGATGTAAGAGAGGCCTGTACATGTTGTACTTGACTCTTTTGTGACTTTCTAGATGAGTCATTGCTGTGCTCTTGGAGGACATTTGGAAGGTCGGCCACTTCTGTGCCGAGTTTTTTCATCTGGAGATAATGCCACTCACTGTGGTTCTTTGGAGTCCCAGAGCCTTTGAAATAGCTTTGTAACCCTTCCCAGACTGATGTATTTCAGTCACCTTCTTCCTCATCATTTCTTTAATGTCTTTCAATTTTGCCATAGTGTGTTACTGGGTAAGACCTTTTAACCAACTTCATGCTGCTGAAAAATTTCTATTTAAGTGTTGATCTGATTGAACAGGGTTTGCAGTAATCAGACCTGGTTGTGTCTAGTCCAGCTGAACCCCATTATAAAAGCAGTTTCACAGATTTGGGGAATTACTGACCATGGGGGGGAAATACATTTTCACACAGGCCCAGTTGGTATTGGATAACTTTTTTTAGCTTCAATAAATATAATTTTAAAAACTGTATTTTTTTTTTTTTATATTAATCTTGGATTTAGTTTTAATTTCTGAAACAATTTAGTATATGAGACACAAAAAACACACGAAGCCAGTGATTGCACGCAGCACACTAGGGAGTACACGGCATATTGCGGATTGAGAACTACCAGATCGGTCTAATCTAAGGGTGGGAAATCTTATCCGGAAAAGGCAAGTGTTGGTGCAGGTTTTCATTCCAACTGAGCAGGAGGCACACCTGATTCCACCTGTTTAATCAGTTGATCTTGGCTTTCAATAGATTTAGGTGTGGCTTCTGCTTGGTTGGAATGAAAACCTGCACTCACACCGGCCCTTTCCGGATAAGATTGCCCACTCCTGGTCTAATTAGTCACTTAGTGTTTGCTGCATAACGTTAAAGGAAGATGCGAGTGATACGATTTGAAGCCTTCTTAGTTTACATTGAAGTTTACACTTCAGTCTCTCTTTCAGTAGATCTGCACAAAGGATTTGAATGTTTTCCACAAACTTAGAGGATTTTCATGAATATCAAAATTGTGTAAATGTTTCCAAAAGGTCCCATTACTTCAAATGCCTCACTTTGTCATTTCATTGGTTTTTATGCTTTATGTATATATGCCCATGTCTTGTATTTCACCCCATTTCTTTCTCTCTCGTTCCAGATTTTCATTTACGACGGAAAGACTGCTGAATCACTGGGAGCGCTGGGAGGAGATAAAGCTCATGAGGGCGGGATTTATGCTGTATGTATGTTTTGTTTACTGTGTGTATACTCACTTTTTATAGGGTAAAAAAAAGACACAGAAGTACATGTAAATAGTTAGTGATTTCCAACAGGCTCATCTGATATTCTATCACCTACTTTGCTCATTTTAATATTTAATTAGAAGGAATAAGTTGAAATCAATTACTGGCATTTATTCAGAGCCATTTTCCTACATTAAGCAGTACAGATCATATTTAAAAAAAAAACCTGAAGAAATTTTGAGTTAGCTTAGTAAATCGTAATAAATAAATTTAAAAACCAGAGTGTCCTGGGCTGTTTTCAGTGTTAATCATGCTTATTTAGGATTTCAATAATGTGCTTTTATTTGTACACATCTGTATTACATCTTTAGATGCAACTACATACTTCTCTGACTAGGAAGTTAAGCCCCCCCATCCCCCCAATTGAATTTACAGTATTATATGCTTGATAAAATAAGCTAAATCTTACACACCCTCTATAATTTATTGGCCTAGATTTTAATATCTCATAGTTTCTGTGCATGACGAACTGTCGGAACGCAATTTTTAAAAATAATAAAAATGAATAAAATGGAAATAATAGGATGTGCTGGATCAAGTGCTATTTTACTGAATAATGAGGCTGGAAGACACACATTTAACCAAATATACTAGACATCCTTTTTGATGTTTTTCAATGCTTGCCATCCTTTCATTCATATCATTGTATTAGTCTTTATTTTTGAAGTTTTTAAAAACGTCGCTTGCTTTTATGTCGTAACTTTTCACATAAACATCGATGCGACTTTGTCTTGAGATGGCCCCGTGTGACTAAGACCCTAAAACGTATCTTAAACCTACCTCCACTTACATTATGAAATAAATGTCACTAAATGTCAACCCTAGGCTTATAACGGTATGACACCTATCATACCTGAGCACTTAATGATGATGACTCAACTCTCTAGGTGAGCTGGAGTTCAGACAGCACTCAGCTTATCTCCGCATCCGGCGATAAGACAGTCAAATTATGGGATGTGGCGAGCGGCACCGCAGTGACTACCTTTAAACTGGGTACAGACGTTCTAGATCAGCAGCTGGGTTGCCTGTGGCAGAAAAATCACCTCCTGAGCATTTCACTGTCTGGATACATCAACTACCTGGATAAGAACAACCCGAACCGACCCATTCGCACCATCAAGGTTAGTACAAGACAGTACTAATATTTAGAACTCAATTTGGAGCTGGTCAGACATTTATTGTTGTTTATTACTCACTTAGGGTCACAGTAAGTCCATTCAGTGCGTGACCGTACATAAAGACGACGGGCAGAACATTATCTACTCTGGCAGCCATGACGGACACATCAATATCCTTTCACACATGAAGGAATTGTATGGTGCATGCTCCACATCACCAGATCAACAGCTACACACTTTAACATTTAAGGAAGGCATCCCCAGTGTCAGTGCTTTGTGACTGTCAGTAGTGAAGCTGTAACTAGGGTTTCCCAATCATTGATTAATTTCCTATAACATGTCTGCATGTCCCCCAAATATACCTTACTTATATATGTAGAAGGTGTATAGCCAATGATGTCACAAAAAGTGTGCATTACTGTGTGTGATAACTGTTGCATTATGTTGTTGCATGTTTCTAGCCATTGTTATCCTTAACATGTGTGTGTACATTACTGGGACGCTCAGAGCGGCGAGAACGACACGCTATCGGGAAAAGGACACACGAACTCCGTGACTAGGCTTACTGTGGATGACTCTAACCGACTGGTGAGCTGCAGCATGGATGATACCGTCCGCTTCACCGACCTGAAGAAGAAGGAGTACAGGTAAATCTCACAAATGGTGAGCATGAGGCTTTGTTTTTACATCGTGTCTTGTCAAAACACACGGCTTGCCATCGATTTCAGTGTCTGCTGCACTGACCGAACACACAAATTCATGGTCGTGTATGAACAATGCACTCTATTAGATAGTAAAAAGATTTGGTGGAATGTAATCTGTCGCAGCTGGCAGGCGTGTGTATATTTTCCTGGACCTCTATTTGTGCACAGGTGCATTGTCATGTTGGAAAAGGTTTGGGCCTCTTGGTCCCAGTGAACGGGAAATTGTAATGTTCTAGCATAAAAAGCCATTCTGTACAATTTTGTGCTTCCAACCAACCGTTTGGCAACAGGTGGGTGTGATGGTCAGGTGTCCACATACTTTTGGCCATACAGTGTGGATCTGCACAAACCCACACAAACAGATGTACTATACCAGAAATAGTGTAAAGGTACATACATGGTGATAACTGTTTTTTTTTTTTGTGTGTGTGTGTGTGTGTGTGTGTGTGTGTGTGTGTGTATATATGTGTGTTAGCGCTTCTGACCTCGCCAAGATGGACGCTCAGCCAAAAACCGTGTCTGTCGGGTCAGGAGGCTTGGCTGTAGCTGTGTGTATTGGACAGGTAATATGTGCACACATGTTTGGTTTTTGTTTATAAAGAGATAGCAAGCTATATGCAAGTTTGTTTTTAACATGGTGCTCTTAACATGGAATGTTGTCCACCACCCCACACCCCTGCCTGGCTTTCTTTTATTTTTTGCCAGAAGTTGTTTCCATTCCAGAAGTTGGTTACATTTAGCTTGTTCTGTTTAAATGGTGCCTAACACTCATGGGTGCCAGTGCAAAGAGGACGATGGTCCCTCAAATGCGCTAAACTCCCCGTTAACAGCCTCAAATTATTCGTTCTGTTGCTTAGGTTGAGCGAATAGAATAGAATTCCTGGTGGGCATTTTTAATACGGTTTGCATGTTTTTGTTTTTTTCTGTAGGTGGTGCTGTTGAAGGATAAGAGGAAAGTGTTCGCTCTGGATAAGCTGGGCTATGAGCCAGAAGTGGGCACGATTCACCCTGGAGGTGGCACCGTGGCAGTTGGCGGAGCTGTAAGGAACCACTGTTTATGATTTGCATGTTTCACATCCTTCGGTTTCACTTGTTGACCTCTTGTTAACAAGACGCTCTAACTGAAGTTTTAAGTATTATATGTATACAAAAAAACCCAATTTTTTTTAATTGCCCTCTCCTACTAAAATGTGTTAGAAACACATGAAATATGTTCATTACTTTAAAAATCCTTAATATTTAATACATTTTATAACCTACAGAGGCCACCATTATGTGACATGCGCAATGCACTCGAGCACTCAAAAGAATTAACTACTAGCCCCACAGCAGGAAAACATTGCCACACTGTACTGCTGTTGCCTGTAATTTTCTATTTCTTGTGTGCGGTGATACAGGGGATATCTGTAAATATAATCAAACCTATAAACATCTTGTTAGTGCGTTTTTTTTTCTGTATATTCTCATGACGTAAAGCTTGTATAAAACCATCCTAAAGCACCTAACTAAGGTATACCCAAAGTAAAATTAAAGCTGTCCTTGAACCTTTTGAAGCACATGCATGGTTTTGGTCTCTCTTGAAAGCTGGACTAAATATTGTTACATAATTGGATTGTTTGGACCTTTGCCAGTTTAACAACAGTTTTTGTCAGGATGTTCTGGATCAGTGGATTACTATGAGGTGAGTTGCCGCCGTTTTGTACGTGTTTGTATTTCAGCGGTCTGACATAGACATTGATTGTAGCTGCTGTTGGGATTGTATCTCAAAACGGTTTATATCAATCAAATCACAAGAATCTTAGCTTTCCAAAGATATGAGTACCTTCGCACACACACAAGCTGTGTAGATAACTGTGTAGATTTGCTCATAATATGGCGAGAGCGGGCTGGCAGAATTTTAACAGGATAAAATGCATGACGGCGAGATGGCTCATAATCTCTAAAATTATTGATATTAGAATACGTTTCATCATAAAACGATAGTTTAATCCATATGCTTCCCTTGAACAACAAACACTCTCGGTTGGCATAGACGTGCAGTTGCGACACACCATGAGTTTTTGCCCCACTCTCACCTCATCACCTCTCTGATCATCTTCATTTCGATGTGCATTTTGAGTAATGTCTTCTATATCAGCCTCTTTGCTTATGTTGCGCTCGGGTTCAAATTGAAAAGGCTGAAGACATGTTTATATCACTGTAGGGTCGCAGGAGAATCAAGACCGTTGCAACCATTTGACGTCACTACCCAGAATGCATTGTGATGTGAACAGAAATGGCGGCCTACGGGTGCAAGGATTTTTATTATTTCAAAAAAATAAAATGACATCTAGAGTGGTTTTTGTATAGCAGATGTCAGCGTTAATCTAATAAGCCATACAAGTCTTCATAGTCGGGGTTCCCTTTAAACATGGTACAATGAAAATTGGCCATTGATTTGGGGCATTGTGTGTGTGTGTGTGTGTGTGTGTGTGTGTGTGTGTGTGTGTGTGTGTGTGTGTGTGTGTGTGTGTGTGTGTGTGTGTGTGTGTGTGTGTGTGTGTGTGTGTGTGTGTGTGTGTGTGTGTGTGTGTGTGTGTACGCGCGCATGCAGGATGGAAAGGTGTATCTCTACTCGGTCCAGGGGAACACCTTGAAGGATGATGGGAAGGTTCTGGACACTAACGGCCCTGTGACTGATCTGCAGTATTCCAGAGATGGGGCATTCCTCGCTGTTTCAAACGAAAAGAAGGTCATCATTGTGTACACCGTTGCCGATGGTTATGCGGTAAATAAAGACAGCCATTATCCATTTGCAGCCTTGTAACCATACTGTTTTATCTACAGTGTTAGTGTAACAGTAACCATATCATCAATTTCTTCAATGAACTGTAGTATAATATACCTGTTCATGCAGGTTAAGAACGAGTACTACGGGCATCACGCTAAAGTGGTATGTCTGTCCTGGAGTCCTGATAATGATCGCTTTGCCTCCGGAGGAATGGACATGATGGTGTATGTCTGGACCATCTCCGATCCCGAGAAGAGGATCAAAATTCCCGGTACGCAAACTCGCACTTGCTGTTTTCCAGACTATACATGATTTTTGTCCTTCAGAAGGTGCTGTGGGTTTTTTTTTGTTTGTTTATTTATCCTAATTGTAATCTTCCTGTTTGTGCTACTCTGTCTAATGAGTTCTCTATGATTATGGATTTGCAGATGGATATTTTTCCAGGTCTAAGATCAGCATCCAGTTGCACCAGTAGCATGTAAACTTTATCATAACTCGGTATGAATGTAGAGTAAATGGGCACGGGGGGTTAATCTCACTGGTTACTTTAATAGGAACACCTGTATAACTGCTCATTCACACTGTATTAATTAGCCAATCATGTGGCTGCAATGCCTACACTCATGCAGATGCATTCAGTTAATGTTGATATCAAATGTCACAATAGGGGGAAAAATAATGTGCTCTCACTCAGAACAGTCTCACAGAATGGTTTTTTACGCGATGAGAATGGCCAGACTGGTAGGCTACAGTACCTCAAACACGCATCTCAGAATGCACAACATGTTGAACATTGAGGCTGATGGATTACAACAGCAGCATGCCACATAGGGCTCCACTATCTGCAACTGCAATCTGAGGCTACAATACGCTCACCAAAACTTGACTGTTACAATATTGGGGGAGGGGGTGGTAAATGTTGCATGGACTTTTTCAATCATTGGCATATTCAAATTCAGATTTCATGGTTGCAGGCCCTCAAGTTTTGATTTATTTGGTGTTTCTGATTGGCTTAAACACTACTAGTTATGACATACATTATGTGTCTGTGTTATGACTGAAATTCTACACTGCATTACTTGTAACACATTTTTAGTACAAACTTTATACAGTAAATGATGATCGAATTTGCGTTCCACTGGTGCAACTGGCTGCAGAACTGTGTTAATGGTTTCAGCTTAGGAAACAATACAGCACTGACTGTGGAGCAAAGCATTTGAAGTGATCAAAAGATATTAGAACACCCTTCCATCTACCAGTGTGGTTTGTTCTAATAGTTTCACATAGCCTAGAAAGAAAAAGGGTGTTTTTATTGGATGAGGAGGCGAGGACTTTTAGGAAATGGAACATGGCTGCCACATCAACTTGTACCGTTTATTTACAAATGTGGTTGTGTTTTGTGTGTGTTGCAGATGCTCACCGGTTGCACCACGTCAGCGGCTTGGCCTGGCTAGACGAACGCACGCTTGTCACGACCTCTCACGATGCGTGCGTGAAACAGTGGACGCTAAAAATCTAAGCACTCTCTCGTGCACACACATGCAGGATCAGCGGGGATAGGGACTGCTGTAGGGAATCAGTTTTTTTTTTTTTTTTTTTTTTTTTTCTTTTTTTCTTTCCTCTCTCTCTCTCTCTCTCTCAGACTTGTGTGCTCCCCCCCCCCATCTTTTTCTTTAAGGGTTGTGTGCAAGTAATCTCAGCTGCCTCTGTGTGTAGGTGTGTGTGTGTCTGTGTCGCCTTTCTGCCTTCAGCCGGTTAACACGCTCCATATCTCATCTTTATGAAAGGTGTGACATTCCAGAGGTGCGAGAGTGAGACCTCCATCTGGCAACATTCAACACATATATATATATATATATATATAACACACACACACACACACACACACACACACACACACACACACTAAAGGTATAAAACGCATTTCTAAAACATAACTCCTGATTTTACACAAGATCAGTGTTACATCAGGAGTAGTGTCATTACACAACGCTGTGTCATGGATCGGTCTCATGCTTTTTTCACCAGATGGAGGTTTAGCTTTAGCTCTCTCTCACTGTGTTTAGCGCTTATATAATGGACCGTGGTCTGTTTCTCCATTCTGCTGAGAGGATCAGTGTGTGCGTGTGCGTTTGTTCAGGGAGCAATAATGGGTTGTAAAGCAGAAACGGAACAGTCCAGAGACTTACTGTAGCGTCTGTGTATGTGAGAGTGTGTGTGAGACATTGGTGTTCTGTCATTGTGGGTATGTTTGTATTAATATATGCCTCCACTTTTTCACTGGAGTGGATGTGATTCATACTAATAATAATAATTAATGATTGAAATAAAGCTGAACACTTTTTATGCATGATTTGTTGGTGTGTGCTCTATTTACATTTTACATTCTGTCCTACTGAAATGTTCAAAAGTATGTTGCGTTCATGTGATGTATTCAAATTACCAAAAAAAAAAGTGCCATTAGGTGAGTACCACACAAAAGCATCCTGGGTATTTAAAAAAAAAAATAATAATAATAATAATAATAATAATAATAATAATAATAATAATAAATTTTAATGAATTAAAAAAACTGGCTATGTTAAATACTTTATATGGTAGCCAGATAAGTCAAATATGCTCATGGTATGAAGAGCTATGTTACAGCAGTGTTACAGTCCCTGTACTGGTCTGTGGTGGTGAAGCAGAAGCTCAGTTTTTGGACAAAACTGTTGCATCCCAATCCCCACATCTTTAGTAGTAGTAGTAGCAGCAGCATCGATTGAGTGTACTGATTGTAGTAATGGTCAATAAAGTCCTTGAGAGCTTCTATGTCATAAAATAGGAAAATGCCAAATAAAATAAAAAATAGTATAGTGTGATTTTATTTTATATATATATATTGTCGCGACGGGCAGAGATCCGGCGCACACCAGAGGGAAAACGCTCCTTCTCCGACTGCCGCACCGGCACGACGTGGGCAGCTTCCTGCCGAACATTCCGCCAGCTGGAAGGACCGCTGTGGCAGGGCGGGGCTGACGCGACTCCTGCCCGCGATTGGCGGATCCAACGGGGAAGTCCCACCACTCAGGCGACGACGGAGGAGGATAAAAGAGCGCGCTTCCGGCCGGGAAGGGGAGGAGAATATCGTGGCGTCAAAACGGACTCCGTGCGTGTTTGCAGCGATTCACAACCTCCGATCACGACGGTAACCTCACGCCTCACGCTAAATTCTTCTCTCTCTCTCTCTCCCTCTCTCCAGGAGTCGTAAGCGCGGACGAGACCGCCGGATAGTGAGAGTCGCACACACGGAGGACGCCGGCCCGGGAAAACCCCCGCCCCGCCTCGGGAATCCCGCCTCCGCCACGAGTCGACTCCGCCGGCCGTCACGCCTTCACAAACCCCCGCATTCTTCCATTTATCACACGTTCACCTCACCCTAGCCACAATAAAGCACCGTCTGCAGCCACCCTTTGGTCTCCTGTGGGTCTGTACGCCGCCCTTCCCCGGGCTAATTCCTCACAACTGGTGGAGGATGCAGGCGTAGTACAGACCCGCCTACTGCAGAGAAAAAAAAAAAAAAAAAAAAAACCCATCAAAAAAAAAAAAAAAAAAAAATAAACCCGTGAGAGAGAGAAAAAAAAAAAAAAAATGGACCCCACCCTGCAACACTTGCTGGAGACTAGCCTCCAGCAGCACGCCGTGACGCAGCAGCTCGCCGAAAGCCTTCAGGTCGCCACACAGACACTGATCGCCATGAGGACTGAGACCCCCGCCGCCTCCACGCCTCTCCCCGACGCAACCAGCGAGATCCGCCGCCTACTACCCCCCCTTGGCCCCGAAGAGGACCTTGAGGCGTACTTCGAGACCTTCGAGAGTATCGCCTGCCGGGAGGGGTGGGACCGTGACGACTGGCCCCGTGCCCTGGGTCCCCTGCTCACGGGAGAGGCCCGAACAGCCTACTATGCCCTCGACCCGGAGGAGGCTACGGACTACCTGGCGATTAAGGAGGGAGTCCTGGCGTGGTGTGGCCGAACCCCTGGCCGGGCCGCTACTGAATTCCATCGTTGGGTTTATCGAACAGGTGCTCGACCACGTTGCCAGATGAACGCCCTCCTCCGGATCACCAAACGTTGGCTCCGACCGGATCGGCATACCGCCTCGGAGGTGGCGGAGAAGGTGGCGGTCGACCGGTTCCTGAGAGCGCTACCCCGGGCAGAGAGACAGGCCGTGGGGGCCCACGCCCCAACTACGCCCCAGGAACTCCTGACTGCCCTGGAGCGAACCTTGGCCACCCTGGAGCTCGACTCCGGGGAGCAGCAGCACCTCGATCGGCCCCCCGGTGCCCAGGGCCCCCGGTCTGACCGCCAGACCCGGCCCCGCATCTGGAGGAACCCACAGAGGGCGCCCACTTGTGAACACCCCCGAGACGAGCCCATGCCTACAGAGCCGGAGAGGGAAGCCGCCCGGCTGCTTACAAAACCATGGCTGGCAGGCTGCGCCCTCCATCAGCAGCAACCGCCGGAGGCGCCCTCCGTGACGGTGTGGGTCGAAGGGAGACCGGTAACCGCCCTACTGGACACCGGGAGCACGGTGACCCTTGCCCAACCCTCCATCCTGCCTGAGGGGCGCCGACCAAGCGGGACGCTTACCGTGACATGCGTCCATGGGGACACCCGGGAGGTCCCCTCAGCTGAGGTCCAGATCCGGAGCGAAGCCAGCACCTGGCCCCTCCATGTCGGAATCATCCCCGAACTCCCCGTGCCCCTCCTCCTGGGACGAGACTGGCCAGGATTCCGGGTGGTACCGAGAGCCGAGTCCTGGAGACCGCGGCGGCGAGGGAAGGGGATCCCAACCCGGCCGGCCTACCTGGCCCAGGACGACGGAGAGGCCACCTCAGAAGGTAAGACCCCCCAAACTACTAACCCTCTGTCATCTGTCTTTCCCCAGGTAAACCGGGAGGGAAAGTTCGGTCGGGAACAGAAGGAGGACGACCGACTGAAGCACTGCTGGGCCCAGGTACGGGTGATAGAGGGGGTCGACCAGAGCCCAGACCTGAGGCTCCCCACATCGTACTTCCTCGTCCGAGGGGGGCTCCTGTACCAACGGGCCTGCCGCCGCGGGGAGCAGGTGGACCTACTGGTGGTGCCCCGAGCCAAGACAGCCATCTTATTACACCTAGCCCACACCCATCCCCTCGGCGGCCACCTGGGGGCCCGAAATACCCTGGAGAAACTGCGGGACCGCTTCGTGTGGCCCGGGATGGACGCGGAGGTCCGGACCTTTTGTCAACAGTGCCCGCAGTGCCAACGCACGGCCCCGCGGAGGCCCCCGCCGGCGCCCCTGATACCCCTGCCCATCATCGGTGTCCCGTTTGAGCGAGTGGGCATGGATCTCGTGGGGCCCCTACCCAAGTCGGCCCGGGGCCATGAATACATCCTGGTTCTGGTCGACTACGCCACTCGGTACCCTGAGGCGGTGCCGCTCCGCAAGGCCACCTCGCAAAACATCGCCAGGGAGCTGGTACTCCTCTTCAGTCGAGTGGGGATCCCCAAGGACGTGTTGACCGACCAAGGTACGCCGTTTGTCTCGAAGCTAATGGCGGATTTGTGTCGTATGTTACAGGTGAAGCACCTCCGGACGTCCGTCTACCACCCCCAAACCGACGGACTTGTTGAAAGGTTCAATCAGACCCTCAAGCGGATGCTGCGCCGGGTGGTGGACGAGGAGGGGAGGAACTGGGACCTCCTCCTCCCCTACGTACTCTTCGCCGTTCGGGAGTGCCCCCAGGCGTCCACGGGCTTCACGCCCTTCGAGCTCCTGTTCGGGCGGCGGCCGCGGGGATTGTTGGATGTAGCCCGCGAAGCCTGGGAGGAGCAACCATCCCCGTTCCGCTCCGTCGTCGAGTACGTGCAGGACATGCAAGCCAGGATTGACAGGGTGGGCCCCATCGTCCGGGAGCACATGCTGGCGGCGCAGGAGGAGCAGAAGAAGGTATACAACCGCCCCGCACAGCCCCGGGAATTCCAGCCGGGGGACCGGGTCCTCCTGTTAGTGCCCAGCAGCGCCTGCAAGTTCCTCGCCCGGTGGCAAGGTCCATACACTGTCCTCGAGCGCCGGGGCCCAGTCAACTACCGCCTACAGCAACCCGGTAAGCCGAAGGACGGGAAGCTATACCACATAAACTTGCTGAAAAAGTGGGTGGAACCAACCCCGGTGGTGTCGGCGTTCGCAGTTCAGGACTCGGACCGGGGCAAGGGTACCTTGGTCGGCTTCGGGGAGGACCTCACCCCCACCCAAAGACAGGAGCTTACCGAGCTGACCGACCAGTTTGCAGATGTGTTTTCGGCTACCCCGGGAATGACTCAGCTGGTCCAGCATGAAATCAAGACTCCTCCCGGTGTAGTGGTGAGACAAAGGCCATACCGTGTCCCCGAGGCCCGGCGCCAGGCCATCGAGGAGGAAATCAGTCGCATGCTGCGGGACCACATCATCGAGGAGTCCAGCAGCCCCTGGTCCAGCCCCATCGTCGTCGTGCCGAAACCGGATGGGAGCATGAGGCTATGCAATGACTTCCGGAGGCTGAACCAGGTGTCGGAGTTTGACAGCTACCCCCTCCCCAGAGTGGACGACCTGATTGAGAGGCTGGGGAGAGCCCGATTCATATCGACCCTGGACCTCACCAAAGGCTATTGGCAAGTGGCGCTCGCACCGGAGGCAAGGCCCAAGACAGCCTTTAGCACGGCCACCGGCCACTGGCAGTACCGGGTTCTCCCCTTTGGGCTGCACGGGGCGCCCGCCACGTTCCAGCGGCTAATGGACATCCTCCTGCGACCCCACCGACAGTTTGCCGCGGCCTACCTGGACGACGTGGTCATACACTCCTCCACCTGGGCCGACCACCTGTTCCACCTCAGGGAGATCCTGAAAGCCCTCCGGGAGGCCGGCCTGACGGCGAACCCAAAGAAATGCCACCTAGGGCTGACGGAAGCCCAGTACCTGGGATACCGCATCGGACGGGGGATGCTGAAGCCCCAACAAAAAAAGATCGAGGCTGTGAAGGACTACCCACGTCCAACGTCGAAAAAACAGGTACGTGCCTTCTTGGGATTGGCGGGCTACTATCGCAGGTTCGTGCCTAACTTTTCTGCTGTAGCCTCTCCCCTCTCAGACCTCACAAAGAAGGGCCAGCCAGACCAGGTGAGGTGGACAGCCGATGCAGAAAGGGCCTTCCAGGCCCTAAAAGAAGCCCTCACCAGCGCGCCGATACTCCGCAACCCGGACTTTGACCTCCCGTTCACTGTACATACTGATGCGTCCGAGACCGGGCTGGGTGCCGTCCTCTCCCAGACCTTCGACGGGGAAGAACACCCAGTCCTCTACATCAGCCGGAAGCTGTCCCCGGCCGAGAGGAAGTATGCGGCGGTCGAGCGGGAGGCACTAGCAATAAAATGGGCCATCGAGGAGCTGCGATACTATCTGGCGGGCAGGCACTTCATCCTCATAACCGACCACGCCCCCCTGCAGTGGATGGCCAAGGCGAAGGACACCAACGCCCGGGTAACCCGCTGGTTCCTCGCCTTACAAGACTTCTCTTTTCAGGTTAAGCACCGGGCAGGGGCCCAGCATGGTAACGCGGATGGGCTCTCACGACGAGACGCCCTCTGGGCCCACCACCGAGCGGCAGTAGGCTCGGAGCTGAGGGGGGGGTACTGTCGCGACGGGCAGAGATCCGGCGCACACCAGAGGGAAAACGCTCCTTCTCCGACTGCCGCACCGGCACGACGTGGGCAGCTTCCTGCCGAACATTCCGCCAGCTGGAAGGACCGCTGTGGCAGGGCGGGGCTGACGCGACTCCTGCCCGCGATTGGCGGATCCAACGGGGAAGTCCCACCACTCAGGCGACGACGGAGGAGGATAAAAGAGCGCGCTTCCGGCCGGGAAGGGGAGGAGAATATCGTGGCGTCAAAACGGACTCCGTGCGTGTTTGCAGCGATTCACAACCTCCGATCACGACGGTAACCTCACGCCTCACGCTAAATTCTTCTCTCTCTCTCTCTCCCTCTCTCCAGGAGTCGTAAGCGCGGACGAGACCGCCGGATAGTGAGAGTCGCACACACGGAGGACGCCGGCCCGGGAAAACCCCCGCCCCGCCTCGGGAATCCCGCCTCCGCCACGAGTCGACTCCGCCGGCCGTCACGCCTTCACAAACCCCCGCATTCTTCCATTTATCACACGTTCACCTCACCCTAGCCACAATAAAGCACCGTCTGCAGCCACCCTTTGGTCTCCTGTGGGTCTGTACGCCGCCCTTCCCCGGGCTAATTCCTCACAATATATATATATATATATATATATATATATATATATAAATAAATTTTTATATGTAAAATTATTTTTTGTAGTTTTTAAACCATCATTTCATTTACTGAAAGAAAAAATTTATTCAACACTAACTGGCCTTATGTCGGAAGAACAATTACCCACTTAGTTAATCAACCAATCAAACAAGTAACCAAATTTAATTAATAACTGGCTTCAATTAGATTAGACACGACGAGGATTGATTGTTGCCAGCCTTGCTGAATCTAAATTTCATCACTTAAATATCACTTAAATTCCAGCAATGTGAATTGCAGCTAAAAGATCTCAGCAGCACACTGTGCTCCAATTCCCAAAATAAATGACAGGAAAGATGAATAAAGAAAGTTAGTTAAATATATGATTGAGTTACAAAGCCATTTTTATGGCTCTGGGATTCACAGTCTACAGAAATTCTGAGTGATTGATTACTCCTCCAGGAAGTCACAAAAGACCTACATCTTCGGAACTGCAGGCCTCCCTCTCCTCAGATAAGGTCAATGTTTATGATTCCACCATTAGAAAGATACTGGGCAGAAATGGTATCCATGGAAGTGTTGCAAAGCAAAAACCACTGCTAACCAAGAGGAACAAATGTTCATTCTACATTTAACAAAAAACACCTTGACCGCCAAGCCTTTGTGGACTGATGAGTCAAAAGTGGAACGTTTTGAAACATCGGCCCTGTGCCATCTGGGGGGTGTTCCAGAAAGGAAGGTTAACTTACTGTCACAAACCCTGAACTCTAGGTTGATAAACCCAAATGATACTTACTCCTGGGGTTTTCCAGTTCCAGAACACCTGTGAGGAGGAAGTTCCATCAACCTCCTATTGGTAACTCGGAGTTAAAGCATGTGCACGGTGAGTATATAAAGACATTTCTTTTAAACACCGATTTCTATATACAGATGTGTGTGTGTGTGTGTGTGTGTGTGTGTGTGTGTGTGTGTGTTTTATTTATATATATCACACAAAGTTCCCTTTCATTATGAAATAAAATAAAAATTTTTAGATCCTATTAGACCCATGTCGTAGCATTTAATGGTTAAGTCTTTACTTTTAGCCCTCCATCAGTTTCTTGACCTTGTACATATTACATTGGCTAATTTTATATATATATATATATATATATATATATATATATATATATATATATATATATATATATATATATATATATATATATATTTATATATAATATAATATAATATAATATAGGCAGGCAGGCAGGCAGGCTTCATAGTTTCAGGTGTAATCCTTCTGGATCCAAAGAACTTGGAGCCAAGTCAAAATGAACCACAATAACATTTTCCAAAATGGTAATATTCCATAAATTATAAGCTAACTACTTGGGCCTACCTTCTACAATAACTTTTCTCTAGGTTCTATATAGCCAACAGGAATGTAGGTCTGCAAAATGGGTGGGGGACCACCACCCACATCACTCAGTCCAGCTGAGGAGCTGGCACAGTCCCTTAATCAAGGGCGACCCATGGTTGAGGGGAATCCAGGGGGTAGTTCATCAGAGTGAGCTACCTCCCATGATATAAGTGGCTTGGTAAAGTGTAGGCTTAACATATTAGTAATGACATTTATTTATTTATTTATTTAAGTTTCCAGTGGTATATCTTTAAACACTCAAGATAATTATAAACACTGCCACTGTTTGAAAAAGGCATTTTGAAATAACACTTTACTGCCAATGTTTCACTTGTGTATTATGCATGCTTAATTTATTTTTCTGCATATGGTGTGTACAATCTTAATTGTAGTGCTCCTGTTAAATCAAATGGAGTTTAAAAAGCTGAACATAAAGACCAGGCTTGAAGTTGAATTGCTGGAGCACCGGCTAAAGGTTGGCAAAGTTTTGCATTTGCCTAGTGATGATTATTGTTATTTATTGTTGAATGGTAAAGCAATAAACGCAAACATCTTTTTCAATTACAGGAAATAATAATAATAATAATAATAATAATAATAATAATAATAATAATAATAACAATGAACCACACTTGACTGTTTGCTGTACATTAGTCTTTTAACTAGAAATGATTTTGGAAGATCACATTACATACCACCCTGCCATCTCTTTTGTTCACTGGGGGTTCCTCTTGCCATCTTTGTCAATGGCTCATCATGGTTTATGGCCAGGGAACTGCATAAAATTGTGTTGGGGCTGTTTGAGTGCAAGGCATTACTGTATGAATGGTTCTACACACCATTGCCTTTTCCACATGCTCTGCATCACCCAGGTTATATACAGAAAACTCCCTGTGGCAAAAAAATGAAGGGCAATGCCTAAAATGTGCTCGGTGTTAAGCATTAAGCCATGATGTGTCATGTTTGTGATGAGGTTTCAAAAGGCATGTTAAATAAATTAATGATTATTGCAAAACAGTAACACTCCCACAAATATTCATCTGAATATGAAAAAGATTTCATATAATTTGTGCTTCCTCATCCACTGGCTATTCTCCAAAAGGGCATGCTATGCTCTCTGAAACAAACTAATCCTGGAACATAACCTGCTCTGGAGCAGGTTATGTTCAGAGAGTAAGTTGCTATAGCTACTTACATACCCTAAAAGTTGAGGTGATCTGTTAACCCTGAGTAAACTTACCCAGGTAAGTCGCATAACCTGCTTTCTGGAATACCCCCCTGGCTTACAGCTAGCACAGCATTCCAAAATAAAAACATCATATCAACAGTCAGATGTGGTGGTAGTGTGATGGTGTGGGGATCTTTTGCTGTTTCAGGGCCCATAGTTGACAGAACCATGAATTCTGCTCTTCCGCAGATAATCCTGAAGGAGAATGTCCAGTCCAGCCATCATTGAGCTATGGAGGAACACAATGATCCAAAGCACAACAGCAAGTCCACCTCTGAATGGCTCAGAAGAAACAAAATGAAGGTTTTGTAATGGCCTGACATGAGCCCCCTGTGATGCTGGGGAAAGTGTTGTGGATAAATCAACCTTTTTAGCCTAAGTCAAAAACTTCAGGGATAGAGAGTTTAGTAGATGTCAAAACGTAAATAAACGTTATTGAAAACCAATAAAGTGTGACAGTCTGCAGAAAGTCCAAATTATGCAAACACATACAGCCCTTTTTATAGCCCTTCATCTTGGGAGGGGTTTTGTCTTTCCTCATTAAAAACAGACCAGTCTTCTTTACCGCAATGAAATATTCATGTCCATGTGTTATCTTAAATTTGTGGAGCATGTGCAGTCAGTTGTTTTTCTTGAAAAGGTTTCACGAGGACAAGGTTTCTTTTTTACAAAAAGGTTTCACTCAGGAGTCCTGACCTTGACCAACACTCCCTTCTTAGGCCTCAGTGAGCATCTGTCTATCTCTATCTGTTGTCCCAGTTGATATCTACCTCCCTTCCTGAGGCCCTCTTCTAACTCCCTAATTGGTATCTGGCCTCAAGGTTATTTACTTACAAAAGTGAATATCTAATGCCAATTTATTGTTGTGCAGAAAAGTGCCAGCTGATGCAGAAAAACAATTATTGTACAGTAAGATACAGAATTCATCTAACTCAGTACACACTTAGAATATAACTTGATCAAACATTGTTCTGTGGATTTAGATTATGCTTCTAACTATTGATTATATATAGGTTATGCTTTTCAACTAATATTGATTATTCGATTATGCTTAAGTAATAATTTATAATGTTGGATATACATATTGAATACACTTCATTAACCCAGTGGTTTTCAAAGTGGGGGCCGCCAGGAGGCGCCCAGAGGGCCTCAACAATTTGGTGTGAAAAATAAATAAATGTATGTTTTCTCTTTCTCACTCTCAGACAACCACACACACACACACACACACACACACACACACACACACACAATCAATTCCTAATGTAATGTTAAGATGTAATTATTAATTTTAAAAAAAGAGGGGTATATATTCAGAAGTCTGTATTTTTAATGTGTTTTAAAGACATCTTGCAAAAGGGCCTCGGTCAAATTTTAACGCCATTTGGGTGCCTTGCCCTGGAAAAGTTTGGGAACCCCTGCATTAACCTATCCAAATGTTAGTTACACATATTGAATACACTTAATTTACCTATCGAAATGTTAGTTAAACATATTGAATACACTTCATTAACCTATCGAAATGTTAGTTACACATATTGATTATGCTTCACAAATATTTCTATAAAGGACCTTAAACAGGCATTTCATTGTGCAAAGCCGTCTGGTGTGGCTGAATGAAACCAATCTTGCAAAGAAAAGTGGACCAAGAATACCTCCACAACAATGTGAAAGACTGATCGTATCAGAAGTTATCAAAAGCATCTGATTGCAGTTGATGCTGCACAATAAAGGTAGCACAACCCGTTATTACATTTAGGGGTAGTGATTTTTTCCACATGGGTGAGATAGATGTGGCACAAACGTCCTCCTTCAATAAATGAAAATGTTTTTCATTTAATGTAAAATTCACTGTAGAATTAAAAAAAAAAAAAAAAAAAAAAAAAAACGGTTTCCTAATGTTCCTGTTTTAAGACGTAAATTTGTGTGTATCTGGCAACACCGCAGATGAGTTTTGTTGATTGTATACCTGAATAGCCAATCACAATAGAGTATTTGCAGCGGTGCATTTTGGCGCCGGTGTTGAACACGTGACCACAGTCTGATTGGTCGTTTACTCTTGTTTACTCTTGTAGGCGGGGATCTAATGGCGCGCGTGTACGGGCAAATTTGTAAAGGAACGATTTAAGATTGTTGTTATTGTTTTAATTTCAGATTTCTATAGTATTACGAAGTAAGTTATAAGATAAGCGTATTATTTCCCGCTCGTGTTTAAACGGTCTTTAATAAAGCAACAAACAGGACGAATTAAACTCCTTTAAAAAAGAAAAGAAAAGACATGGTATAAAATGTCAACAGATGGATCAAATGGTTGTTACACAAATCCTGAAGCTGAACTACACTTCTGACACTAGAACATCTGTAATTAAACAGGTACAGTTAATAACCATTCTTTCTTAAAGTACATAACGATTCACACTTCAAACAGAATGTACAGAAGTGCAATATCAGTTTTTTCTGTTAAAACAGAAACGCTAGCAGCTCGCCACAAGATGGCGGCATTAGCTCAACCACACGTCACTGACGCCTTTAGGGAAGATCCCAATAATGAAGTGGATTCCCGCTTGATCCCTCGAGTCTACACCCGGAAGTGACGTAGCACGCAGTAAACCGAGGTGCTACTCTTTTCACGGTATGATAATCTGAACGATATCACGGTATTCATCAACCATTTAAAGCACAAACTGGTGGAAATTCATGGAAAATGTATTACAAATTCTTTGTACAAATGTCCCTTTTCACAGCTTTATAGATGTAACAAAAACCAAATGGGGCGGGGGGGGGGGCTAAATCACCTAACTGTTCTTCTTTCTTAGAAATATCATTTTCAGAGTGACTTTTCCAGAAAATCTGGTACAAAGTCAGCATTTATCACTTCGTCAAAGAGAGAACGTCTGTGAGGAAAGTACGACGGCGGTTTAGGGCCACTGTTCAAAAAAGAAAAATACAAGATTTGGAGAATACAGTTATAATATTAGGGGGGGGGGGGTCGCAGTGTTTTGAGAATTATGATAATACCATGACAAAATGGTACATACTTATAACGTTTGTGTGTTAAAATGAAGGATGTTTTGGTGAAGTTATTGTCTCTTCTGATGAAGGAACGTTTTCAGGCAGTGGTCGCCTTCCAGACTATCGATGGGTACATCTTTGTGCCAAAGAGGGTGTGTAGATGGATAATAATCAAAATGCTCAATCCTGAAGGAGTGGAAGAATTGGACTTTGTATGGAATTAAATTTGTGCCAAAAGAAACGTTGAAACTAAAAACTTTAAACTCGGTGGCAAAAATGTAACAAGGTCTGTAAATAAACAGCATTCTTTGTTAACAGTTTTCTAAGCTTCCTTTTTGCTAATCATGGTTTATTATGATTTTGTTTATGCTTTCAAAGTTTTCATTTATGCTCTGCAAGGTTACGTTCGGAATTCTGGCACAATCCTTTTGTGTAGGCGGGGCTTAACAGCGATTTATTCTCATTGGCTAGTGAGATTTGGATCGATAGCTCCCTGACCTGGAAGTAGAGACTTCAGTGGCATGAATTTTGGAGAGCGTTCTGGATGCAGTTCTCTGTATAGTTACAGTGTTTGTACTTTTTAGTGGAAATTACTTACTTACTTAATTATTATATTCGTTCATGGTTAATATTTGAGATTTGTGTCTCATACCACTATTTTTCGACGTGAGCTCTCAGGAGCCGCACGGAGTGCCGTCGTCATCATCAGTATCATCCTCCTCCTCAGCTGAATACTCGAGCTGTCAATCCAATTCTCACTAGCCAATGAGAGTAAAATCTCTGTTAAGCCCCACCCACATGAGAGGCTTATACCAGGATGGCAAATGTAAATTTGCATAGCGTAAACTAAAACTTTAAAAGTGCATTTATAAGCCATGATTAGCAAAAAGGAAGCTTAGAAAACTGTTATCAAAGAAGTTTATTTAAAGACCTTGTTACATTTTTGCCATTAAATTAATTGTTTTCAGTTTCAGAGTGTTTTTCTTCTTTTCATTGTATATTTTTGTTCGAGGGGTGCACGTTCGCCTCACGCCTCCAGGGTTAGGGGTTCGATTCCCGCTGCCGCCCTGTGTGTGCGGAGTTCTCCCCGTGCTGTGGGGGTTTCCTCCGGGTACTCCGGTTTCCTCCCCCAGTCCAAAGACATGCATGGTAGGCTGATTGGCATTTCCAAAGTGTCCGTAGTGTATGAATGGGTGTTTGTATGTGATTGTGCCCTGCGATGGATTGGCACCCCGTCCAGGGTGTACCCCGCCTTGTGCCCCATGCTCCCTGGGATAGACTCCAGGTTCCCCGCGACCCTGAAGGATAAGCGGTATAGAAGACGAATGGATGGATATTTGTTCGATTCTTCAAAAGTTAGGGTATGTACAATACTTTTGGCACAAATGTAATTCCATAGACTTGTACAATAAACATAAACCTAATGGTGAATCAATGTCAAAACACATTGTGAGCTTGATTGCTGTACAGAGTGGCCGGAGTTATATCTGTCATGTCAAAAACTTGTTTTTCTAATAATGTTATGACTTTCTGCCCAATTTTATTCACAAAATATTACAACTTTATTTTGGAAATCTTGTATTTTAAAAAAAAAAAAATTAAAACAGGGTGTTCAAAATGCCATCGTAGGAAAGGAAGTGTGCACTGTGCAGAGCCGCTTTGCCAAAAACAAATCGTTTTTTAATTTAATCATGGTCAGCAGTGCCATGTCGTTTTGTGCGCTCGATGGCCGTTAGGAACGGAGGCTGAGGTAGCGGTGTGTAATACGTTTACAACAGGAGCAGGTTTTCAGTGCAGTCGTGTCTCCGGTGTCGAGAAACAGAGGCTGCTGTAGTATAACTTCACAGTCGAACACAAAAGGGACGAGGTCCACTGGAAATGGAACGTGATTGAGTAACAAATTAGACAGTAAAAGAGGAAAATCATACACTGCGACTATGCATGGAAGATTATGCTACGGCCTTCACAGTCACCAGATCCTAACCCAGCCAAACACCAAGAGTATTGGAGATTTTTGAGGTGATGTCATCAAAAGACCAACTGAAGGATTATCTTTTGAAAGAATTGTGTTGATTACTTTGGTACAGTCCCAGAGACTTCCAGAGCATAGAAGCAATTACCTCAATGTGACCAAACAACCATAAAACGTATTTTTAGCTTGCCCCTATTTATAATGTCATGAGACAACGTCTTTTATCAGGTCAAACTTTGAAAGAGATGTTTTATAAGACGGGACCCAGGAAAACTTTTACAACTTTTATCACAAGCAAATTTAAATATTCTTTTTTAGAGTCACATTGTACAGAAATGCCTGACTTTTCTCAGCTGAATTATATTGTGATCTTTTATTTTATTTGCTTTTTTTTAAAATTACTTTTATTATTACTGAATTTAGTTTGTCTGATAAATACCTGTATTCACCATTAAACAGCCATTGAAGCTGGTATGGTGACAAGCCCAAATACAAAAACAAACAACGTGACCAAACTTGTCCGTAATACCTTTGCACATCTTGCAGAAAACATTTAAATTTGCACATAGCATGTCGTAGTACGTGAAGAGCATGTAGAGTGTTGAATGTGATATGAAATGCTGTGCTTGCGAAGTTTTGACTCCAGTCACTCTCGAAGTTTGTTGCTCAGCCTTGTGGTTCATATGGAAGTGCGGGGAGGGACATAGTTTAAATTGAATTACACTAATGGAGCTCATGTGAGGGCTGAGAGAGATCAGGGGGACAGAATAAGAGAGAGATTTGTGAACCGGAGCTGACTCGCTGGGTGAGTGTTATGGAATTTTGTGTAAGAAGCTTATTCGAAATGATCGTGTGTTTGCTTTCTTTTTGTGTTCATGTAGGAGATTGACATTGTTTGTGAGTGTGTGTGTGTGTGTGTGTGTGTGTGTGTGTGTGTGTGAGAGTGAGAGTGAGAGTTGAGCTACACCACACTTCTGCAATCCTGTAGTCTTTACCCATGATAGATCAGCAAACTTTTAGTGTACACAAAGTTTAACCTGGTGTGTGTGTGTGGCTGTGCAGAAGGTGGAATAAAACATGTATTTTGATGTTGTAACATGCCTGACACCTGACGTATTAGCTAGGGTTTACGCAACGTGAAACATTTAAATTCTGCTTTTATTTGTAACTGCTAATACACTCCCCCTAATACATATATAATACCTCCTTATACACATGTACAAATGTTTGCTACAGTACTACATATTATTTTAACTTCCACGCACAGTTTCTAATTTGTTGCCACAAGTATATCTGTGTTTATTTGTATGTACAATTAGTATTGTTATTCTCAATTCAAATGTTCAACCCATAACCTCCTTGCAGAGGCAACCAAGTTTGGGAGTAAAATATAGTATTTTGGTGCTTAGCAGAGTTCATGATGCCATAATTCATTTTTTTTTTTTTTTAGTCCTTTATCCCCCGTTTTCTCCCCAGTTTGGTGATTTGGCAATTCCCAACCACTAGCCAACTGTTCCCTGTCACATGATGGCTACCAACTGGGGAGGGTGAAGTCTAATATGTGCTAAGAGCAGTGGGTTCAAAGAATTCAAGCCCCCGCACTGCCAAGCTGCCACTGTTGGACCCTTGAGCAAGGCCCTTAACCCTATATGCTCCAGGTGCACTGTATCATGGCTGACCCTGCACTCTGACCCCAGCTTGTTAGGAAGCTGCGACGAAAAGAATTTCACGGTGCTGTAATGTATATATGACAAATAAAGGCTTCTTCTTCCTTCTCTCGCGACATGAAGCCAGCCACTAGGCTTGCCATGGTATATGGTCATACCGGTTATAAGGGACCATACTGATATGAACTTTTATACCAGTATTAAAAGGGGAAACATTATGAATGAAACTTACATAATAACAACTTATTGTTTGCTTAAAATGTAGTAAAGAAAATAAAATAAATTGCCACTCATGATAAATTAAATTAATTAATTGGAAGTTAGTTAGAGATGCATCAAAACTACACAGTCAGTATAGTACACGCACTGACAGAAGACGTGACGTCTGACGTTAGCTTACAGGAACAACTGTGCGAGGTCAGAGGGGCAGCACAAACGTGTGTAAAATATTAAACAGTACTCTGTAAAGCTATCTATCGAGCCGTATATATATATATATATATATATATATATATATATATATATATATATATATATATATATATATATATATATATATATATATAATCTCTCTCTCGTGGGCACTGATTAAGAATTTGCACAACATGCCCACATTTTATTAATTCGTTCCCTCGAACGCATTTACATAAAACAAGGGAACGAACTAATTGGCTAAAACGTGGTCATGATATTATGTTGTTTTTTTTACCCACATGTCGTGTGGAGCTTCTTACATTTAGAAGACAAAACGGAGACCATTATTGAACTGACCGAAAGTTTGATGAAAGAGGAGAGAACTTGGGCTGTATTTATTGTTTGGAATGTTTGTTTTGTACAAGGCCTATGTTTGCTGTTTGAAGTGTTATTAGATGTTTGGTGAACGACACACAATTTAATTTGATGACACACTTTTTTCAGTTTCATATTTTGTCAAATAAAAATCAAAGTTTGAATTCAAGCTGCCTTGTTTTATTGTGTAGGCTATAGGCTATCGGTATTTATCGACGGTACACCTTTATCGGTAACGATAGAAACAAGTTTGGTATAATGCTCGATAAAATGTAAACAGACATGAAGTTTGGTTGCATGAACAACCCTCAAGCGTGCGCCGGCCCTGGATCATAAACAGCCTATCATATGCCTTGATAAGGAAGTGTGCTAGGAGAGACAAGCAAACAGCCAATAACAAGTTGTGTATCTGTGGGGGTTCGTTTAGGGCTGGGTATTGTGACCAATTTGGCAGTTTGATTCTTATTTGTATGGTTTTGATATATTTGATTTGATTCTTTATCGATTTGTTATCAATATTTCATTTTAAATGTTAGTTTTGCAGACATGTTTTAATATAAATGCTGGAACCCTCCTACTTAGCTATATTACTGAAATGCACATTTACATTAACAATAGGGCGCACACAATTATGTTTAATTACTTTTTACTTTTACTTTGAGTAACAAACATTGCAACAAGAAATCATAAATATGTGCATACAATGCACACAAAGTAAGCACAAACTGCACATTAATGTAAAAAAAAAAAAAACATCGTAAATGTGCAACAGTGAAATTCATTAACAACTTGAAAGATGTTCAAGAAATAAAACCGTTTTCAAAATTCAAAACATGGTAAATGGTCGGCACTTATATAGCGCTTTTTTAACCTTAGCATTTCCAAAGCGTTTTACACTGTGTCTCATTCACCCATTCACGCACACACACTTGCGCACACACAAATGGTAGCAGAACTGCCATGCAAGGTGCTAACTTGCCATTGGGAGCAACTGTGTGTGTGTGTGTGTGTGTGTGTGTGTGTGTGTGTGTGTGTGTTTTAATGCTGTCATTATTTCGACTTCCAATGTCATTATTTTAACTTAAGTTATTATTTTTTACTTAATGTCTCATTATTTTTGACTTACTGAGTTGTTATTTTGACTTAGTAAGTCAAAATGATGATAGGCTGTGTCTGAAATCGCGTACTGTGACGGTACCTACTGCACGACCGTTGAAACAGCACGTATGTATGTATCAGTATGTGTGTGTAGTTTGAATACAATCCCGGACATACTAGATCCGCCATGTAGGCATTGACATGTGACAGTCGATGTCATCATAAACAGAAAAATCTTAAAGGGACGACCGGATTAAAGCAACTGCACTAACGACAAAATTCACATCAGGAAATTTAACTGAATTAGTAATGTAATATGGGCGGGGCTAACAGGCTGAGGTAAATTCGTTGCCGTTAGCTCGGCCAGCTAAGGCATGATGGAGATCGCAGAAACATTTCAAACGCTGTGACAACAGTTTTCTTATTTAAACCTTCAACAAGTTAACAGTTTATTCAGGTATTTTTTAAACAAGTCCTGTTTAACCAAGGTTTAATACTTAAAAAGAGACGACATGCTGACTTTCACCATTTGTTATGTCTGAGCTCGTCCGCACCAGTCCCGTTGCATTATGGGAATTTTTGACTCGCGTAGCGTCCATCGGTTGCTCATTGCAAAATCTCACCGGAAGCAGTACACCATCCGGGTATTTCTCACCTACTGAGAATTCGGACATGAGTAGTAGGGTAGTACGCGATTTCAGACGCGGCCATAGCAAATGGAAAAGAAAAAAAAACACACCTTGCTGTTTAGGGCTTTTGTATTATATTACATTAAAGATGGAAAAAGAGCTGACCTGATTGATTCTGGTTTCATTTTTCTTATGTCAAAATAAACCACATTAACTTTAACAGGAGTTTCTAGACATTTTATATCCACTGTAGTTTAGCTGTCTGTACATCTCTTTATCCGTTTACCTTCGTCTGTGTCTTTCTCTTAGACACGCTTTCTCTCTGTCTGTCTGTTTCCATTTCTCCCTCCCTCTCTCTCTCTCTCTCTCTCTCTCTCTCTCTCTCTCTCTCTCTCTCTAAAAAAGACATTGCGCAAAAGCAAAACATGCCAGAAAGATACATTTTTTATATATATATATATATATATATATATATATATATATATATATATATATAAAAAAAATGTATCTTTCTGGCATGTTTTGCTTTTGCGCAATGTCTTTTAGATAACACAGTTAATGATTGGTGAGAGAAAGAGAGAGGGGGGGGGGGGGGTTGGTTTCATTCATTCATGTGCTGGTCAAATTTCTCTCTCCTTCTCCTCCATCAGGGTAAGTAGCTTAACAGCACTGTGTGTGTGTGTGTGTGTGTGTGTGTGTGTGTGTGTGTGTGTGTGTTTGAGGTTTCCTCAACTGTGGTTTCATGTCAGTTTCAGTGTCAGTCATTTATGTTTAAAGATTAAACAATTTATATTGTCCATCTGCTGCCATTGAACCTTCGCTTACGTCCTCTATAACCGCTTCTCATTTTGAGTCACAGGCGCTTCTCATTAACAAGTCAAATTTGCTGAGCCAGTTGCCTCCAGTGTTAATTACATAACATCACTGCTTTTTTTTCTTCTTTTTTTAACTTCTTTGATTGAAGTGGTATCTGGCTGTAGCCTCCACTTACCACGATGGCCCGGTCATTTGAAAGTGTGAGCCAAAATCTGTGAACGTTTAATATTGTACACAGAGAAATGGAGAAAGGTTTGGAATTGATATAATGATAATCACTGATTAACATGTTTGCATGTTTAACGTAAATTCAACCCTGCAGCACATTAAAGAAGCCATAACTTCTTTTCTCACGCCCCATTTTCCAATGATGTTCCGTGTTGTCACAATGACAAATCCTACGTAGTAGTAGTGGAGACAGCAAACGTTAGACTCGAAGTTGGACTCCAAGTGGTTTGGTTAGTAAGCGATCTGAGATTGATGGTGTTAGCATGAAAATTTAAATAAAAAAATTACTGTATTATATTAGCTACCACTTATGTTTCCTAGCCTCATATGTTTCCTGACAACCAAACCATGGGATTAAGATTTTACTTGCTCAGTGGGATAGCTGATAAATTTAGGATTTGTACTCATGAGTTCTATGGACCCGAACCTTAAAAACTGAAATTTAATATTGACTAAAACTGTCCCGCAACATTTTTAGCATGTTGTTAGCATTATGCGGTCCTCGTTGCAGATTAAATTATGCTTAATGTTTCTTGTTCATATTATGTAAGTGAAATTATGCGGATTCCGAAATGATAGAGAGAGAGGATCTTCTTGGTAACTAGATGGATGTTGACCTCAGATAGTTAGCATCATGCAGATGATATTGTGCTAACTGCTTCCTGTTGGCTTCCTTATTACTAGGAACGCAATTTCTGGTGCAGTTTTCCTTTATAGATATGCGAGCTGTGCGGAAGCCCTAAGCGGCCATGCATTAAAAAAAAATTCTGTTGTTTTCTCATGATCTCAACTTAATTTTCCTGTGTACTGGACATCCATTGTCCTGAAGTCAATGGGGTTTTTAAATGGGTTTTTTGGTTAAATGCCAAATTGAACGGTTGCTAACAAGTGGCTGAATGGGACTACGGAGGTTGTCAGGGACATTAAACGTCATCACACCGAACAGGAAAACTCCTCTACTACATCCTCGTCCTGTTAATACTCGCACTCTTGCAAACTATTCCAACTCAAACTTTCTAACTTGTAGATTTATCAATTTATAGTATTTTCCAATTGTATTGTTTGTTTTTTTTAAACAAAGATTGAAAGAGTTGTCGGAAGCGTAGCGGTGGTGACTTTGAAGTCATGAGACCGTGGTGTAGTTCGTTTATAGCCTAACATTAGCTTTTAACTTCTGACGATTGTATCTAGGCTTCAAAATCTTATGAATCTTATCTTAATGAACGAAACATGTAAGAATCATAAACTTTTGTTTTCTGAAATAATCCAAAAGCCAATGGAAAAAATCCTTTTGGCTTTTTGTCAAGGAAACCAGGGTGATACTAACTTCTGGGGTGGCCTACAAAAATACCTCATCCCTGCAGGTTTGACGATTTCCACGTTAGTGTCCGACACTTGAGAAGGGGCACATCCCTCTCTCTTAATGCGGAGATAAAGTCCATCTCTACAGCAGGGAAGTATTACATTTATCATGGCGAAGATGCGACACAAGTCGCATTCACAAAGCGTCAGATTTTCTCAGGATAAAATTACATCGTGAGAAAACAGCTTTTGTTATGTCGAGATCACGAGAAAACAACAGAAAAAAGTGAATAATGCACAGTCGCTTAGGGCTCCCGTAGAGCTGAGATTAATTCTTTAGGGAAGGCTGAAGTGTTTTCATAATGTGAGGAAGGCTAGGTTTCTGTATGTCTTGGAGACAGAGAGAACGTGTGTGGAAAACAGACAGAGACCATCATCTTTTTTGTTTTAGTGTGCTGATCAGTTTCCATATCTCTCTATTGGTCCCAAACGATCATAACTACTGTTTACTATTGAAAAATGACCCCATAAATTTCATCTTAAGCATGCTTTTTTTTCTCCAACATGCACTCGTACAGCTTTACAGTTTGTATTGCTAAACAGTGTAATTAAACAATATCACACAAACAAAGAGTGCGGTACACGATTGAGAATGCGATATTGCTTTTACAAGAAATGAACATGGAGTAACTGACATTTCAGACACAGTTTGGCCAAACGTTCTGTTCATGTTTGCTTCGCGAGCGGAAATAGATTCCGAAGTAGCGCCACTGCATTTTATAGCATGTCTAGCTCACACTGATTTGTATATTCCCATTAAAAGTGTTTTCTGTAAAATTGGCATCCCTTCTTCTGACGAGTTTTCATATTTCAAGTCAGAAGTTATATTCCTGAAAAGTATCACTTGCCACAGATGAGCGGAGTGATGCACACAGTAAAATGTTTCTGTGCCCCTATAGGAAATATTAGTGGACCAGAGCTATCCATTATAAAAGGTGTTTTAATGTGGTTACTTGTGTGTGTGAGTGTGTGTGTGTGTGAGTGTGTGTGTGTGTGTGTGTGTGTGTGTGTGTGATATTTTTGTTATTGAACAGTGGCAAAAAAATGTGTTTCTAGGCCAAAAACATGTCACCTGAAAATGATTGTTCTCTTTTTATAAAATTGTCCTTTACGTCTATAAGAGATTTGGAGTTGCTGAGCATTTTTCTTGGTACAGTAAGCCACGTTAAGCTTTCTTTTCCTTCAGCGTTTTAGTCGTCAGTCACTTGTGTACAGCATAGCAATTTAGTGTAGCATGTGGATGGAATGAGCCTGTCCATCATTTTACAACATGGATAACTATATAACTAAGTATCTTATAAAATATTAAATAATCCAGCATAAGCAAGGAGACTATCACTGTAGTAGCTAAACATTACCTGCAAAACATAGATAGTGAGCTAGCTCAAAGGTCCTTCACAAAGTCACCAGCAGAATGGGCACCCTTTGTGATTTGGATGGCTGCTTGGAGTTTATCCTGCTTACATCTGAATTATTGATTAACAGTATAAAAGTTCATGAACTGCTATCTTTTCAACTGCTTGCTAGCTTTGGCCATCAGGGGTAAGACACACACACACACACATGCACACACACACACACACACACACACACGCACACACTGATTGAGGAAAAATGTAGCAACCTCTCAGTTTGTCCTCTTTCCGTCAAACTCCTGCAGCTTGTGAGAACAGAGGCGTCCGATAGCTGAGAAAGATGATACACTGTCCGACGTGGAGGGTGGAATTCTCTGACCGTTCAATATCTGCTTTCCGTGTGTGTGTGTGTGTGTGTGTGTGTGTGTGTGTGTGTGTGTTTTACTTTTTGGAGCAAACAGAACTGTCAAGTCAGAGGATTACTCAGCAGAATCACCGATATGTTCAGCAGCTACACTTCAGAATCTCATGTTTTACCTCAGCAAGGGAGACATACAGTGAGAGACAGAGAGTGAGAGACAGACAAAAAGAGAAAAGGAGGGAGTGGTGAGAGGTGGGGGGCTGTTGGGATTCAGTAGGATTTGGAGAGTTACATCCAGCTACTTTGCAATAAGTTAGGATCTTGTGGGATGTTGGGGTGTGTGCAATGGGACGTTGGGATGTGATGGGAGTTGGGGGGGGGGGGTACATCCTGCTACAGTGCAGTGGGAAGTTAGGATTTGGTGGGATGTTGGTTGGGGGGGTAGGGGCACAGTGGGACAATGGGATGTAGTGGGAGGTTAGGGGGCTGTTGGGATTCAGCAGGATTTGTGTGGGGGGTAAATCCTGCTACGCTGCAATAAATTAGGATCTGCTGGGATGTTGGGGGGCACAATGGGAAATTGGGATGTTGCGGGAGGGGGGTAACTGATGGGATGCAGCAAATTGTGGGGGGTTGCATGCTGCTACTTTGCAATGATAAGTTAGGATGTAGTGGGATGATTTGGGGGGGGGCAGTGGGACATTGGGATGTGGTGGGAGGTGGGGGGCTGTTGGGATGCAGCACGGTGTGTGTGTGTGTGGGGGGGGGGGGGGGGGGGGGGTTACATACTGCAACAGTGCAATAAGAAATTGGTATGTGGTGGAATATTGGGGGACCAATAGGAAGTTAGGATATAACAAGAAGTGGGGAGGTACAGTGGGAAAAATGGATGTGGTGGGATATGATCCCTTGAGCCATAAACTTGTGTGACAGTTGCAGACATAATATATAATCCTACAATCAACTGTTCAGTTAAAAAAAAACATCAGTGGTTTAAACAACATTGGAATAAACAACTCTTTAAAATACCAATAAATATAGGTAATGAAAACTGATGCATGATGCAGGAGGACAAACAGAGCAATCTTTTTCCACAAACTTACGTGGTACTTTGATTATGAAAGGAAAGGGTCCCTGCTGACAACCTGGAGCAATTTTCTAGTATTACACTAGAAAAAAAAAATCTCTGTAACAGGAAGCCTTTGGGTGTGTTTGGGGGGAGGTAGCTGGAGGAGGGCACAGTGGAAAAGTGCGATAGGAGGGTGGTGGTACAATGGGACATTGGGATGTAATAGAATGTGTTGGGCGTTGCATAGTGGGAAGTTGAGATGTGCTGGGATGTTGGAGGACACAATGGGAATTTGGGATGTGATGGGATTTGAGGGGCACAACAGGAAATTTGGGATGTGGGGGCACAAATTAGAAGTTAACTTGACAGAGTAGATTTTGCTAGCCAGGGCAGTTTCTTTTTTCTTTTTGTTTTTATAAGTTTAGCCCCTCTGTAACTTAAAGACTTGCGAAGCAGCAATGTTTTAAAGCCAATTTGAGATTTAATCCTGGCAGCAGGACGATCTGCGTTAGAGTGACTGTCACATGAACACACTTTCAGTGAATGTAGTAACAAAGCAGCATGTAATAGTGCTGTGGTAATAGTGCATAGTGGTTAGCACGGTTGCCTTGCTCCTCTGGGGTTCGGGGTTTGAATTCTGCCTTGTGTGTGCGGAGTTTGCATGTTCTCTTCATGCTTCTGGAAGTCCTCCAGGTACTGCGGTTTCCTCCCCCAGTGGCCTACGATGTGCCCTACGATGGGTTGGCACCACATCCAAGGTGTCCCTGTCTTGTGCTCCAACTTCCCTGGGATAGGCTCCAGGCTCCACGCGGCCCTGCGTAGGATAAGCAGTACAGAATGCATGGATTCATTGAAGCGTCACTGAATGGCAGGTCCACTAGGTGGCAGTAGTGTTGTATCAATGGCCCTCTCTCTCTCAATCTCTACTAAGCAAAAACAACTGTGAAATTGATGTTTATAAATGCCATATCAGCCACTGTCTCTCTCTCAATCTCTACTAAGCAGAGACAACTGCGATATTAATTATTATAAATTCCATATCAGCCCCTGCCTCACTGTCTCTCTCTTTGTGTCTGTCTCTTAGTCCCTCACACTTTTTTTTTCTCTCTTTCTCTCCATTCCAGTCATTGTTTTTTTTATCTTATCCTTTCTTTTATCTAATCTTTTATTTATTGTCATTGTGTGTTTTTGCCAGAGCTGTGGTATGAATGAGTGTGATATGAAACTTTATTAATATATTTATATGACACTGATAGAGGTTTAAAAAAAAAGTATAAAATAAATAAAAATAAAATGGAGGTGAGTTTATTATTACAGGTTGATCATCTATCCACCCATGCATTTTCTATACCGCTTATCCTTCAGGGTCGTGGGGAACCTGGAATCTATCTGAGGGAGCATGGGGCAGGGTACACCCTGGACGGGGTGCCAGTCCACTGCAGGGCACACTCACACACACATTCACACTCCCATTCATACACTATGGACACTTTGGACATGCGATCAGCATACCATGCATGTCTTTGCAGCACGGGGAGAACATTCAAACTTTGCACACACAGGGCAGCGGCGGGAATCGAACCCCCAACCCTGGAGGTGTGTGGCGAACGTGTACTTTCATCAAGTCCATCTGTCTGTCTTTTTCTCACTCTCTGCTTTTGCCTCTGTTACTTTTTCTCTTTCTTGTTCTTTATTTGTCTCCCTGTTAACCTTTCTGTGTATGTCTGTCTCTCTCTTTCTCTCTAGTTCCTCAGAGTGACTGACAGTAATGACAATGAACACTAATATTTACATACTGGAATGAAGTGTGTGATGAATATGGTATGTGTTATATAAAGTAAATACATTGTGTATGCAGTGTGTGAGTTTCGTCTGTTTCTGTAGGGGATCATCTGTGTGTGTGAGTGTGTGTGTGTCTCCTTGAGTATAATTGGGGGATTTTCTCTCTTTCAGGCTTTTGAGCTTTTTAAATGGAAAAGGTCCAACGAATCCCTGAAAACGAGCCAGCTCCATCCAAACAGGTGTGTGTGTGTGAGTGACCTTGGTCTGATTTCTTCTCTCTCTTTTATCACCCTTTATTCTCTGTTACCTGACTGCAGATAGAATTATGTGTCCTCAGGGGAAAAAGAAGGATGTGAGAACAAGAGGGAGGGAGGGAGGTGCGGAGGGAATAGATAAAATTCTGAAACCTGTACATCAGGAAAGGAGTAAGGATAGAAATTTTCATGCAAAATTATAATAAACTATTCGAATTCGTCAAGGCGTTATTTGAATACTATTTGAATATTTGCCACAAAACATATACCAGGAAAACATGAAGCCTTTTATCCACTATAATCTGCGTGGATGCGCAGTGTGACATTTGAAACTCTTTACATCTGGCGCACACCATCACAGCCACAGTTAAGCTTAATTTAATTTCACAACATCCCTGTGAGGCTAAGTTAACTGTCTCCCTTCCACCACACAGTCAGTCCACTGCATACAGATTAAGAGCGACAAAATGACTTCACATAGGCTAAGCCATGTGAAGGCGTACGGTATTTTCCAATGGATAGAAGGAGCGGTTGGGTTTTACACTTTGCATTTATAATTACGGTTTAATCAAACCGGACCGTGTTTGCCATGTTACTAAATGCTGTATGAGATGTGGCAAGAAACATCTCAATCTGAATGGATGTGTAGGGAAACATTCTCCTCATTTTGCAGCACCTAATCTTTCCCACTTTGACCGTGACACTGGGTTAAAAATATTGCACGCAATGTGTTTGGAGTGAGGTGGAAGGTCATGATCGTCTATGTTCGAGATGTTTTCACATCTGGAAAAAATAGACTGTTGGATAGCTTTCAGCTGATTTAGAGAGATTCAATCGTAATTATTGGATGTAGCACTAATAACTCAAAACTCATTAAAATTTCAAATAAAACAAGGCAGGATGTGCTGTTATGGGAAAATAATCAGTGATAGAGTTATGTGATGCGGCCCAAAGTATAGTGGAGGTACTGTTACCACACCAAAGAGCATGTTCCTAAGTGTTTTACACCTCTTATACCACGATCCTGAAGACGCTCCCATGAAATGAAATATTGCATTGGAATTGAATGGAATTGAAGGGAGGAAGATGGAAACATGGATGGTGGAAGGGAGGCACAAATGGTGTGAGAAAGAACTAAAAAGATGACTTGATGAAAGCAGAGACAGAGAGATAGAGGATAAAACTGAAGGAGGAGATATATATAGTGAGGGAAAAAAGTATTTGATCCCCTGCTGATTTTGTACGTTTGCCCACGGACAAAGAAATGTTTTGTACCATTAATTTTAATGGTAGGTTTATTTGAACAGTGAGAGACAGAATAACAACAAAAAAATCCAGAAAAACGCATGTCAAAAATGTTATAAATTGATTTGCATTTTAATGAGGGGAAAAAAGTATTTGACCCCCTCTCAATCAGAAAGATTTCTGGCTCCCAGGTGTCTTTTATACAGGTAACGAGCTGAGATTAGGAGCACACTCTTAAAGGGAGTGCTCCTAATATCAGTTTGTTACCTGTATAAAAGACACCTGTCCACAGAAGCGATCAATCAATCAGATTCCAAACTCTCCACCATGGCCAAGACCAAAGAGCTCTCCAAGGATGTCAGGGACAAGACTGTAGACCTACACAAGTCTGGAATGGGCTACAAGACCATTGCCAAGCAGCTTGGTGAGAAGGGGACAACAGTTGGTGCGATTATTCGCAAATGGAAGAAACACAAAAGAACTGTCAATCTCCCTCGACCTGGGGCTCCATGCAAGATCTCACCTCGTGGAGTTGCATTGATCATGAGAACAGTGAGGAATCAGCCCAGAACTACACGGGAGGATCTTGTGAATGATCTCAAGGCAGCTGGGACCATAGTCACCAAGAAAACAATTGGTAACACACTACGCCGTGAAGGACTGAAATCCTGCAGCGCGCGCAAGGTCCGCTGCTCAAGAAAGCACATATACATGCCCGTCTGAAGTTTGCCAATGAACATCTGAATGATTCAGAGGACAACTGGGTGAAAGTGTTGAGGTCAGATGAGACCAAAATGGAGCTCTTTGGCATCAACTCAACTCGCCGTGTTTGGAGGAGGAGGAATGCTGCCTATGACCCCTGGAACACCATCCCCACCGTCAAACATGGAGGTGGAAACATTATGCTTTGGGGGTTTTTTTCTGCTAAGGGGACAGGACAACTTCACCGCATCAAAGGGACGATGGACGGGGTTATGTACCGTCAAATCTTGGGTGAAAACCTCCTTCCCTCAGACAGGGCATTGAAAATGGGTTGTGGATGGGTATTCCAGCATGACAATGACCCAAAACACACGGCCAAGGCAACAAAGGAGTGGCTCAAGAAGAAGCACATTAAGGTCCTGGAGTGACCTAGGCAGTCTCCAGACCTAAATCCCATAGAAAATCTGTGGAGAGAGCTGAAGGTTCGAGTTGCCAAACGTCAGCCTCGAAACCTTAATGATTTGGAGAAGATCTGCAAAGAGGAGTGGGACAAAATCCCTCCTGAGATGTGTGCAAACCTGGTGGCCAACTACAAGAAACGTCTGACCTCTGTGATTGCCAACAAGGGTTTTTAAACCAAGTACTAAGTCATGTTTTGCAGAGGGGGTCAAATACTTATTTCCCTCATTAAAATGCAAATCAATTTATAACATTTTTGACGTGCGTTTTTCTGGAGTTTTTTGTTGTTATTCTGTCTCTCACTGTTCAAATAAATCTACCATTAAAATTATAGACTGATCATTTCTTTGTCAGTGGGCAAACGTACAAAATCAGCAGGGGATCAAATACTTTTTTCCCCCACTGTATATATATATATATATATATATATATATATATATATATATATATATATATGAGTGAGAGAGAGAGAGAGAGAGAGAGAGAGAGAGAGAGAGAGAGAGAGAGATGCCTGGCTAAAGCGGGAAAATGGACAAAGTGAGTGAAGACAGTAAGGTGGAAAGGGGAGATGGAATTAAAGAGATTGGTAGATGGATGGATGGGAAGAGTATCTTAGTCAGAAAGGGAGAGATGTCTGGTATAAGAAAGCTTGAAAGATTTGGTGGACAGAAAGACAGATGGAGAAGTGCCAGAAAAGGGAAAGAAATGGGGAGAATAATAGATGTTGAGATGGAGAGAGAAAGAGAGAGAGAAATCTGAAGCATGGGACCAGTGATAGAGGAGGAGTTGGAGAAAGAGATGGATAGGAGAGGTGTAGCAGAAGGAACAGAGACACAGATGGGTATAGAGGGGGAAAAATGAAGGAAGGACAGAGAGGAAGAGATGGAGAAACTGTTATGGAAAAATGGAGGAATGGGGACAGTGAGAGATAGAGATGGCATGAAGGAGGGATTAGGAGAAGGGGACAAGCATAGAGAAAAAGGAAGATTGAGCAAGCACAGGAATGAGAGAAGAGGGGAAGATGGAGTCAGATGGAGGGAGGGATGTAAAGAGCTAAAGGTATTAAGAGAGAATGGGTAGAGAGGTAGAGGTGCCGAGAGAGAGTGGGAGGAATGTGAGCAATAGGATTGAGCCTGAATTCACACCGGACGCACCCTCAGTTTGTACCTCGTACCGCTATACATGATTATAGTATATTAGAATATAAAAACAGTTCACTGCAGTAGGTAGTATGAAGAGGGCACTTATACAGTGCATGCCCCAAAACCAAAAGTAGCGGAAGGAGAACACACAAGTCTTGTTTGATCTCAAGCCAATTTTGCTAACCCGATTTTGTTCGTAGCGATCTGCCAGCTATAATTTAAAAAACCGCTAACCTACATGAGACAGTGGGACAGTATATATAACAACTGGTATATTTTTATTTATTGCCCATCTTGATGTACTACAATGTGTATCATAGCATACAAACATTTTTGCTATGTACAGTGGATATAAAACGTCTACACAACCCTGTTAAAGTAGCATGTATTTGTCATGTGAAAAAATTAAACCAAGATGAATCATGCCAGATCTTTTTCCATCTTCCATCTTTAACGTGATATAGCAGTGGAAAAAGAAAGAAAGAAATGTTTTAGGGAAAAAAAGAAAAATAATGTTCAAAACATTAGATGTACCATGGAACACTGTGAAAGGCATCATCAAGTGAAGGTAATGGAGCACCACTGTGACATTACCAATAACAGGACATCCCTCCAAAATTGAGAAAAAGGACGAGAAGAAAACTTATCAGGGAGGCTGCTGAGAGACCTATTGCAACATTAAAGGAGTATCTGGGCAGTACTGGCCATTCCATGCATATGACAACAATCTCTCGTATTCTTTACATGTCTAGGCTATGGGGTAGGGTGGCTAGATTCAAAAAACAAACAAACATCTAAACCCACCTAAATCACCCTTATTCATATGGTAAACTGGTTTATGAGTAATTTCTTATATAATTCTAAAAGATATGTTTGGCTCCAAAACAACACCGCTTATCCCACAAAGAACACCATACCTACGATGAAGCATGGTGGTGGCAGTATCATGCTATAATGCTGCTTCTTTTCAACTTGGACTATTCAAGATCGAGGGAATCATGGGTAGCTCCTGTCTATTTTGGCATAGAACCTGCAGGCCTCTGTTAGACAGCTGAAAATGAAGAAAGGTTGCACATTCCAGCACAATAATGACCCAAAGCACAAATCCAAGTCAACAATGGTTTCAAAGATTGGTTTCAGTAGAAAAAGATCAACATATTGGAATGGCTCAGTCAGAGCCCAGATAAAATTTTTATCAAAAATCTGGCTTGAAAAGGGCTGTGCACAGGAGACCTTCTTGCAGTTTAATAGATCTGGAGCATTTTTTGCACGGAAGAGTGAAAGAAAAAAAATTGCCAAATCAAGATGTGATAACTTCGTAGATTCTTACCTCAAAAGACTGAGTGTTAAACTGATCCTTACAGCAACATGGGGATGAGGGAGAGAGAGATGGAAAAGATGAATAAAATTAGTGAATTGAGTTACACTGAAAGAGGTGAATGGTGCTTGAATTTGTTGCTATCATTATTTTGTACAAGTATCCCATGCAGTAATACTGTAAAACATGTTTGTTTACACTCACACGTTTGTAGCCATTATAACAAGTAGTATAGAGAGGAATGGTTTGTATGTTTTGTAACCTTATTTTGACAGGTCTAGGTCAAAGGTCATCATCCATCATATTTAAGTTGACAGGTAATGAGAGGTGTAGGTCAAAGGTCATCACCAACTGTCATTATCTTAACAGGTCTAGGTTAAAGGTCATCACCAACCATCATTATTTTAACAGGTGTAGTTAAAGATGTATAATGTTACATGTGTTAGGTTTGTTGTAATCTGTTGTGTCCTCACACATCTGTTTAAATATTTAGGTCATAGTTAATTGATTATTATCAGTAGTAACCTTTAAATCCAGTTCTGGTGCATTCCCGCACACACACACACACACACACACACACACACACACACACACACACATACATAAGGCTGATGAAATAATAAATTATGAATTTCCATACGCATCCAGCCAAAAATATGACACACACACACGTACTTTCACATAGATCAATACATTCATGTGCATTTCACACACACGCTAAAAACAAATGTTCAGGCTCAAAAAACAAACATGACGACTTTTAATGAAATGAATTTCACCCAACGATCTACACCGAGTTAGAGAAATGACCTTTTCCTCTACAATCAAATGTATTTTCAATTAACACTTAATTCATAATTTGTATAATAAACACAAGTTTTTAAGTTGATTAAAATAAAAATTAAGTTGTTCCAACTAGGTTTTTTCACATTATTTAAAAGGAATTTAAGTGTTATGTATTTAATCACCGTAATTATAAACACAAGTTTTTAAGTTGACAATCATTTTAAAATTACGCTGCTCCAGTTAGATTTTCTTCAGTAGAATGCAGCCTTTTAAACCAGGAAAAATGACTAACTTTAAGTTGTATAACAATAGTAACTAAAATCCAGTGTCATTTACAATACAAATATCATACCTAACATCTCTGCAGGTTTTATAGACATAAAAGCACTGAAGGAAATGAGCAATATAGACAAAAAAGAAACACTCTGCATCTACTACTCTTATCCCCCTCATAGAACTATCCACAGTGCAAAGGCTGCTAATTCTGCTCAAAGAGCAAACTGACTACAATGGAGCTAGAAGGCTATATGTGTGAATGCAAAAGATTTTTTATTTATTTTTATTTTTTTTAAATGTGTCAATACATGAAATTAGATTACACAGTGTAGCTGAAGTTTACGTGAATAAGCAGACATTTAATCATGCTTTTCTTTCCTAAAGCACAAATGAAAAGCACTCTCTAGATGAGCAGATGTGACAAATGAAACTTTATCATTCTTTTCCACTGCTACGGTAAACTAAAGAGTAGATATTCAAATTACACTGCTGAAAATGACTAACATTAGCTATGTGTAATAGTGTAAAATGGTCCATCAACTGTATTAGCGGGTGTAGCCTATACACGAGTCAAGTATTGGTCAGAATTTATTAGAATTTATTTGTAAGTGAAATGATACTCACATTGAAACGTCCTTTGTATAGTATTTGTTCAGTCTACAGGTCCTCTAACACAGTCTTAACTGTCTGAATTTGTCCAGGCATGTTAAATGGGTATGGGACTCGAAATTAGTGACTTGAAGTTATAAAGCCAATTTCATTAAGTGACTACTTTCTTCTAGAACTCAATTAATAGATCTTGTACTGTAGCAATACTTGTATTGTTCTCTGCTTGATATATCGCTTTGCTTGTATTTCCTCATTTGTAAGTCACTTTGGATAAAAGCGTCTGCTAAATGAATAAATGTAAATGTACTACAACTTTAAATTTTGTTGTAAATCAATTAATGCAGAAATTTCAGTTTAAATTACACACAATATTAAGTTGATGTAATTATAAACGTTATTATGTCTAACGTTATTATATCTAATCCATGTTTTTCTCACGGCCAAAAAATAAACTTGTGCCCCCTCTGGTGTACCAACAGCAAAATTTCAATGTTCTAAAGGTCAAATACATGACATCCAATCAAATTATCCTGTCTTTCGCGGTCAAAACTGCATCCACTCACAATCATGCGTCAATGCGCATCTTACCGCATGTCATTTATCACCAGCACACAGCTAGTGGATGAAGTTAAGTAATAGCTCGTAACATTAAAATGGAGAAGTACAAAGATTTCGGCCTGCAACCACAGCAAGCACTGCTTATCCACAGTCCTCTGACAGCAGTGGCCCAGGTCCCTCTAACACCGTATCCATAGCTAGCATAAGTGTACCAACTGCTACTAGCCCAGTTCATGCTGATACAGACAGCGATATATCCGAAGTTGAAATGCCATCTCTTCTTCACCAGCAATTCGCAGAAAAACATCAAAGAGGCGCAAATATGATGAGAAATATATTTCTTTGGGCTTTACATATGCTGGCAGTGAAGAAAACCCCCAGAAACTGTGTGTATATGTGCAAACATACTCTTTCATAACTGCATGAAACCAGCATTTCTGCACAGACGTTTAGAAACAAAGCATGCTATTTACTTTTTGCTAAATAAACCTCGAGAGTTTTTTGAAAGACATTTAAGACAACTCTGGAGTAGTAAGACCCTTATAACAGCGTAGGAAAACCTAAATAGGAAGGGTCTGGTAGCATCCTACATGGGGAGTTGCAGAGTGGCTAAGACAGGCAAACCCAATACTATTGTGAAGGACTTAATTCTTCCTGCTGCAGCTGATATAATGCTTGAGGGAAAAGGTTTGGTTTAATGCTTGGGGGGAAAAGGCCAAAAAAAAAAAAAAACCAATACAGAGAATAACATCGTCAGACAACACATTTTGAGAGAGGGGTACGCAAAAGGATATTAAATGCCTGGGGGGGTACGCCACTGTAAAAAGTTTGGGAACCACTGCCCTCGAAGAATGCAGTGTATTTCACCAAAGAGAGGACCTGTTGAAATGAGAGGGGACCTGACTTTTGCTCCAAAAAAAAAAAAACCCCAAGAGGTTAGTTTGACATTTTCTTCATGAAGATATTGCAAAGACGTTGTTGTTTAACCCTGAGCAGGGCGTCAACAACTCCGAAGATCGTCTCTTAAGTCAGAGGGTTCTTTAGGAGGTTGAAAAAACATTTAAAGATGGTGTTTTAAAAGAAACGGTGTTTCGTCCATAATGATAAAAAAGAAAAACGGTTGTACTCCATTGTGAAATAAATCGGTGGAGACACACTGAGTACATTTCTGTTCCACAGTCTATAAGGATCCCCACCCTTCATGTAGTGTGAAAAATGTACATACCCTCCGTGACTACATTACGTGAGGTTTAAACATTTTTATTTTGTGATGGCAGCAAGACAAAACTGTTGTACATTTGGTATGTGGTGATTTTAGAATTAGGCCTCGTCAGATATGTTTTGTGAATTGCTTTGTCAAGCAAAGAGCACGATGGTATGGAAAGAGTATACAAGAGTAATTGGGGTGATCTAATGCTTAGGAGTTCTACAGTACTTCAACTTGGGAACATTCCAACATGGCCCTCAAAAAGGCATTATCTAAAGTACGTATATATAATATAGATCAGATCACCAGTATGTCTTTACCCACTCCTGATCTGGAGTCAAAATGATTACTTTTTATTTCCTCGTATGCGTTTATGACAGTGAGCAGTCATATACACTATAAGCCAAAGGTATAGAAGCAGTCGAGTTATTTTTAAAGGTTCCAAAATAATTGAACAGTTAAGGCATATTTCCAACAGAACAGAATGTTAGACATTTAGTGTAAAGTAGTATAAAAAAAAAATTCTCTGAAATCTTTCAGAGAAAATATTTTTCCATATTAAATGCATTATATTAGAAATGATAGCACAGTCTTTGCTGATCAGTTACCAACTCATACTTTATAATAATTTCTTTAGGAGCATCTGAATCTGGCAAATAACTGTTATTGCATTTAGGCATACAATAAAAGTTAATAAACAAATTAGGAAGAAGTGACTTGTATATTACTGCTGTGAATATTAAGTCAAACCATTTTGTTCAAACTTCAGCATGATCCATAGAGTAGCACAAACTTATGGCACCTTACAGTTGCAAAGACATGTCCTTGTGCAGGCTCACCTTCGCACCAGCATTGTCCCATTGTCCCCTCTTCTTCTGTGTCAATGTATAAGAAAAGGCAAAAAGTAATATAAGAATATCGTTTATAAAATATAAGACTTTATAAGGAAAAAACATAATATTATTTAACAAGTTCTGCCATTCAGCCCTCTTAAGTGTAAGAGCATTATCAGTATTGTACGGCAGTTGGGACAGTAGTTAGCCTTCAGATGTCAGATGAAAAACAACTTGAGTCACAGTGCCAAACTACTGGCAGAATATATTGATCCTTATTTTTCAGCCTGAAGGACTGGCATTTATTTGATAGACAGATGGCACAGCCGTATACTTGGTCTGAGGATTTAGGAATTTCTTTAAGAAAGGTTCATTGTTTTTGTTCTTTTATCATAGCTTCAGTTTGTGTACTTACTTTGGTTAGTGACTTAAACTGGTTTATTAGGTGATGACATTTGGTTAACAGGGAATGATGATAGGTGAAGATTAAGTTAGTATGCATGTACAAAATAAAACTGTCTATATGTATATTTGTCTGCTATGTATCTGTTTAAGCACTACTTTAATAGCGATATAAAGAGAGAGACATACCCATGAACTAATTCATAGAACCCCTTTCTACCTTCTTTTCAAGCATTGTGTGCAGAAATTGAACATCATTAGTCTGAAGGTTAAGGGTTCCTTACACTTTTGCTTCTTCAGCATCAACAAAGACTCAATAAAGACTAAACTCCTTCTGTATCTGCATGTGAGTGTGCTACCATACAAGATCTATTAATTGAGTTCTAGAAGAAAGTAGTCACTTAATTAAATTGGCTTGATAACTTCAAGTCACTAATTTCGAGTCCCATACCCATTTAACATGCCTGGACAAATTCAGACAGTTAAGACTGTGTTAGAGGACCTGTAGACTGAACAAATACTATACAAAGGACGTTTCAATGTGAGTATCATTTCACTTACAAATAAATTCTACTAAAGCAATGAATTTGGGACATATTCTCAATTGTGATATGACCAATAATGCACTCGTGTATAGGCTACACCTGCTAATACAGTTGATGGACCATTTTACACTACTACACATAGCTAATGTTAGTGATTTTCAGCAGTGTAATTTGAATATCTACTCTTTAGTTTACCGTAGCAATGGAAAAGAATGATAAAGTTTCATTTGTCACATCTGCTCATCTAGAGAGTGCTTTTCATTTGTGCTTTAGGAAAGAAAAGCATGGTTAAATGTCTGCTTATTCACGTAAACTTTAGCTACACTGTGTAATCTAATTTCATGTATTGACACATTTAAAATAAATAAAAAAAATAAAAAAATCTTGTACTCATTGTAGTCAGTTTGCTCTTTGAGCAGAATTAGCAGCCTTTGCACTGTGGATAGTTCTATGAGGGGGATAAGAGTAGTAGATGCAGAGTGTTTCTTTTTTGTCTATATTGCTCATTTCCTTCAGTGCTTTTATGTCTATAAAACCTGCAGAGATGTTAGGTATGATATTTGTATTGTAAATGACACTGGATTTTAGTTACTATTGTTATACAACTTAAAGTTAGTCATATTTCCTGGTTTAAAAGGCTGCATTCTACTGGAGAAAATCTAACTGGAGCAGCGTAATTTTAAAATGATTGTCAACTTAAAAACTTGTGTTTATAATTATGGTGATTAAATACATAACACTTAAATTCCTTTTAAATAATGTGAAAAAACCTAGTTGGAACAACTTAATTTTTATTTTAATCAACTTAAAAACTTGTGTTTATTATACAAATTATGAATTAAGTGTTAATTTAAAAAAAAATTGATTGTAGAGGAAAAGGTCATTTCTCTAACTCAGTGTAATTCGTTGGTTGAAATTAATTTCATTAAAAGTTGTCATGGTTTTTTTTTGAGCCTAAACATTTTGTGTGTGATATTTTTGGTTGGATGCGTATGTAAATTCATTATTAATCATTCACTTATTTGATAAGTAATGACCTAAATATTTAAACAGATGTGTGGGAACACAACAGATTACAACAAACCTAACACATGTAGCATTATACATCTTTAACTACGCCTGTCAAGATCAATGATTAATCTATGGGAAAGAACATGTAACATTATACATCTTTAACTACACCTGTTAAGATAATGACAGTTGGTGACGACCTTTGACCTACACCTGTCAACATAAATATGATTGATGATGACCTTTGACCTAGACCTGTCAAAATAAGGTTACAAAACATACAAACCACTCCTCTATCTAGTAGTCTTACCATATCACACAGTTTGAAATCACATTATGAGCATAGCCCATCTGTTAATCTTCACAATTTGTCAGTCCATTTCTATCAGTGAGAACAGACCATCGCAGATCATTCTCAGCACAGCAGTGATGTTGACATGGTTGTATGGGTGGCACTGGTACATGTGGGTCAAGCCATGCTGTGGTCAGAAACGGACTTTGAAGAAGTGTAGAAGATAATTAATGCACACAGAAATAAACATGGGAAAAAAAAATCTGATTTTCCAACACTGTGCCTAATTTCCAAGATTGATATGAACAGATTTATTCATAAATTGTACATCCAGGCATTTACACAACAAATTTGGTATTCATAAAAATCCTGTAACTGCGATCGGTTTGCACCTTGTCTAGGGTGGAATAGGCTCCAGGCTCCCTGCGAAAATGGATGGATGGATGGATGGAAAATTCTGTAATTTCTGAAGGAAAAAACATCTGGGAATGAGACGTTGCGTGAGCTTCACGCCGCGGAAAGTGCCCTCGTGTGTGACCGGTATCAGGAGCTTGTGTAACATCATGTCTATTTATAGGCCTGCTGTGATTAGTTGACGTGGCAATTAAGCACGTCGCGTGATATAAAAATGGCACCTGTGAACTGTGCCGTCAGCCTCTATTATCTGAAGCGAAGATGCAATTAACAGGCATGCCCCAGTATGACAAATCTACATAACATCTCGTTCCCTTCTCAGGGAACAGGGTTACATGCGTAACCCAGACATTCCCTTTCAAAGGGAACTCAACGGTGCGTGAGCTTCACGCTGTGGGAACGAGAATACCCACTCTGTCATTCTGAGGGCATGGCCTGTTCAAAAGATCTGAGCGGGGTGGAATGTATATCCAGGCTGTAATATGGACTGAATGTGTGCGGTGTAGACCACCCCACCACAGTACACACATCCTGTTGCAAAACCTTCGAGGAGGCGACCCCCGTAGTGGACTGAGCCCTTATGCCCAGAGGAGTAGCGAAACCGCGCGCCTCATAAGCAATTGAGATTGCTTCCATTGTCCAATTGGAGATGCGCTGCTTCGACACAGCATCACCTCTACTGTCACCGCCAACGTAGACCAGCAGCTGCTCCAACTTACACCACTGGCCAGAGCGGTGGATGTAACTACAGTGAGCCCTTACTGGACACAGTAGGTGCAGTTTCTCTTGTTCTGGTGTGAGGAATGGAGGGCAGAAAGCCTGCAACACTGCTGGCTGGGCAGCAGATGTAGGCACTTTAGGAATATAATCCAGCCTAGGATGTTGGAATGCCTTGGCTAATCCAGGGGCAAAGTCAAGGCAGGAAGGGGCAACAGAGAGAGCTTGTAGATTCGCTTGAGAGATGTCAGGGCCAGCAGAAGAGTTACCTTTATAGTCAGAAGCTTCTATGAGGCTGACTCTAATGGCTCAAATGGGGCACCTGACAGACCTTCCAGGACCACAGAATGGTCCGAAGAAGGTATGCTTGGTCTGCAGATGGGCCTCAGCTGACTGACAGCACACATAAACCTCGATGTTAGAGGATGTTGCCCCAAAGAGGCTCCATAAATATGGGCGTGGCTGGACGACATAGCTGGCACATAGTCCCTGATTGTAGAAGGAGCCAACCCTGCTGAGAAACGTCCTTGTAAGAACTCCAAGACATTAGCTATTGCGCAGTTTACTGGGTCTAGCTGACGTTCCTCACACCACGAGACAAAAAGTCGCCACTTGAGCGCATACAATTTCCTTGCGGATGGTGCTCCAGCGTTCAACACGGTCTCTAATACCTCAGTTGAGAGACCAGAATCTATGAGCTGGTGCCCCTCAGGGGCCAGACCCACAGTTTCCATAGTTCTGACTGAGGGTGATAAATTAACCCTCCGGTCTGAGGCAGTAGATCCCTGTGCTAAACCGCATCTCCCAAGGAGTGCCGTCTAGCAAGGATATTATCCCTGAGACCCATATTCAAGCTGACCAAAAAGGTGTAGCACAGACAGCAGGACCTGCAAGACAGAGCAAGAGATAGAGCAGTGCTCGTGTACGGCTCTTCTTCCCAGATCCGCGAGGGTCTGAAACTCAACCCCCTTCGGCCGAGAAGAGAGTGAGCTGCCTAATTGTCAGGCATTCACAATGCGCACTGTCAGACCTCTTGAGGGCTCAAGACAACGTTGAGTTCCCTTTGAAAGGGAACATTTAATAACCTACTCGTGCCCCTGAGTGTGTGTGTAAACTAATGTAAACTTCTAACGATCAGCTTCACATTATTTAGGACAAATTTGAGTTTTGTGAGGTCCGGTTGTTTCATATTAATGGCATCAGCTAAAGAAATGTTAAATAGGACAAACAAATAAAGAAAGCAAGTCAAAATAAGTCCATAAATGAAGACAAATAAGAACAGTTGTTCAATTAAGAATGCCGCTGTATAAAAGGAGGATGGGATCAGGCATCAGATATCTTCTTTAAATTTTGTGCAACACTTTACTGTCCCTCCAGGATTTTGTGATCGCAGAAATGAGAGCAAAATCAAGCAGAGGAGTTTGCAATTTTTCAAAATTACCACAGATTTTCAGAAGATTTGGGCCAAGACGCATCATGTGACGTCACATCACAACATGCATTCAGCAAAAAACCCTCATTGATTCACGTATGTCAAACACGAGTACAGCTAGAAGGTCTCTTTACCAACATCACTGCGAAAGACCGTGCAAAACAATTTCGTGCAATTGTAATTTTGCCAATTCTAGTAGTTTTCTGCAAAAAAGCACAAAAAAGTAATCGCAAATTGCAAAGATTTTCTTCTTCATGTCATCTTAGGGAGTTTTTCCTTGTCAACATCGCCACGGGCTTGATCATTAGGGAAATATTCACACACTTAAAATCTGCATCCTGTGTTTATATGTTTCTGTGAAGCTGCTTTGAGACAATGTTCATTGTTAAATGTGCTCTACAAATAAAATAGAATTGAATTGAATGGCCTTTTATGGAGTTGGGCATCACCAAATGGGAACGAACTGTGCTGTGCCGGGTGATTGCTAAAAATTTGATTTCAATATCTTTACTTAGCAACTGTGAAACCACAAGGTGATATTTATGAAAGACTGAACTAAAAGTGTCAATGAGTGTAAATTTAAGCTGCACAACACACCATGAATAGGCAATAACAAACACATACATACATCTCTTCAAAAGTGTGTGTGTGTGAGAGAGAGAGAGAAATTTGGGGCACAAAACATCATCTCTCTTATTTTAAGCTTCCTCAGATGAAAGGCTTTTTCCTCCAGAACCTGGAGAGAAGCAGTGACTTTGATGTGTGTGTGAAAGAGTGCTCTGAGCTCAGAGACCAAAATAAACACACAGGGATTCCCACACTCTGTTCACAAATCACGTCTGATTATATCATCTCATACATATCAACACTACTGCTGCTAATGATGATAATAATAGTGTTCATTTGTATTCTATAACAACTGATCGTGCTTTCTTTCTTTCTGTTCATTTCTTGTTTCTTCATTTTTTATTTATTTTTCTTTCCTTGTTTCCTTTTGAATAAAATTCTCTTTCTACCTTAGTCTTTCCTTCCTAGTTGTTTCTTTTCTTTCTTTGATTTTGTTACGTATTTTTGTTTGTTTTTTTGGTTAGTTTCTTTTTATTCTTCTTTTTCTCCTTGTTTCTTTTTTAATAACATTCTTTTTTATCTTGGTCATTCTTACCTTCCTGTCTGTTTGATTGGTTCTTGTTTTTTTATGTTTCTTTCTGTATTTCTTCTCTTTTTTTCTCTTTGATCTTGGTAGTTCTTTCTTTTGTTTGTTTGATCTCTCTTGTTTATGCAGCCTTCCTTTATTTATTCAATTGTTTATTCTTTTTATTCATTTCTTTCTGTCTTTATTTTTGTTCATTTCTCTTTCCTCCTTGTTCATGTACTTATTTATTTATATTTTTGTTTTTTAATGACTTTCTTCTTTCACTGTCATATTCTGAAAAGCGAATATCTCTCACCTGCTAGTATGGCAGACATTTTAATTTTGTTTAGTTATATTTTTTACCAACAGACAGCCACTCTAATCTGTTTCTCTTAGTGCTGCCGTCTTACTGAAGAGCGAGGAGTTGAAATCTTGTTTCAAGCTTGTGGAATACCGTGAAAGGTGTCAGTCAGGTGTCACAAAAATAAGTGATGGTTAACAATAAGTCTGGAACCATTGCTAAGGTGATGAATTGAAATTTTCCAATATCCTGTCAGTGTGTGAGGTCAGATGAGTCACTGTGTACTTGGGTGTCTGACATGTCCATATCTTCATTATACTTTGTTCCCCAAACGCAAACATAAATTTACATGAAAGCAGAGGTCGGAAACCTATTTTCACCAAAGAGCCTTTATTTATTTATTTATTTATCTATCTATCTATCTGAACGCATTTTTTAAATGTAGAGCATAATATTTACTTTCTTTACTTTAAAAAAAAAATTTCTTTGGTTGCAAGAATTCATCTGCCGTAACGTCCAGTGGGTTTTCTCAGCACACCAGTGCAACGAGATTGGTCCACTGGTTAGTCCATTTATTCTGTGAATGTTTCCACTGAAGTTTATGCACATGCCTTCTTATCGAATAAAAAAACTATTGGCCTCACTTGAGCGCGTACGTTCACGTGCGTTTTATGGAGATTTTATTCGCGTCTGGTGTTTCTGTCCAGCGTTTTTAAGTGATATCCCAAAATCCGCATAGTAATACGTAGATGGAAACATAGCTGCTGAAAGGAAACAAAGAGCCTACATATGATGATGATGATGATTCAGCAATGTTTCTCCAGCAGCTGGAAGGTCTTGTCTATGTCTCGTCCCTCTGTATTTGATAAAGATCTTTGCTCATTGGAGTATGCTGGAGCACTTCAGATCTTCTCCTTGTAAATCTTTTTCTCCTTGTAAATCTAAATCTCCTTGTAAATGATAACTTCTTTTTTTTTTTTTTTTGTTTTTTTTTTTGTTTTTTTTTTTTTTAAAAAAGGTCCATGTGAAGCATAAAGGAAATTTAAATAACTTAATTGGTTAAGCACAAATGTCAGTTGTTGCCATTTTTGTTGCCATAGTATATGTGTGGTACTCTGGGAAAAGTAAAAGGATGTTGTTGTGGCTGATCTCTGAAAAAGAGCCGAAAAAAAAAAAGGATAAAAAAAAAAGATCAGGGTTTGATTATAGTTGAGTATAGTATTGCCTTTTCTGCTAATAGTATACTTCTTTGGAAATATACTTTAGATCATGCCTAAGCTATCTTCCTGCAGAGATCATGGTGGGAACGGAGCCAGTTTAACAAATGTAGCGGTAAATGCTAAAATTTTTCTGTATAAAGATGTCTAAAACCTTGCTTATTAATTATTACGAGCGGCTCCTGATCCTTTCAGTTGATCAGATTCCAGCAAGTTGTTTGTGGTGCTCCTGCTTTATTACATCAGCATCAAAACACACACACACACACACGGGTGTATCTCAAATAATTAGAATATTGTGGAAAAGTAACACATTTTTCCCTGTAATTTAATTAAAAAAGTATAACTTTCAAATATTCTAGATTCATTAAAAAAATATATTTCAAGCCTTTTTTTTTGTTTTTGAATGTCATGGAAAAGTACATTTTTTTCCCGTAATTGAATTCAAAACGTGGAACTTTCATGTATTATAGATTCATTAGACATAAAGTAAAATATATTAAATATTTTTTTGTTTTAATCTTGATTATTACGGCTTACAGCTCATGGAAATAAAAAATCCTGTATCTCAAAATATTTGAATAAATAATTTATGATACAGAAATGTCGAACTTCTGAAAAGTATGTTAATTTATGCACTCAATACTTGGTCGAGACTTTAATCCTTTTGCATGAATTACTGCATCAATGTGGCGTGGCATGGAGGCAATCAGCCTGTGGAACTGCTGAGGTGTTCTGGAAGCCCAGGTTGCTTTGATAGCAGCCTTCAGCTCGTCTGTATTGTTGGCTCTTGTGTCTCTCAGAGATTCTCTATAGGGTTCAGGTCAGGCGAGTGGACTGGCCAATCAAGCACAGTAATACCATAGACAGCAAACCAGTTACTAGTAGTTTTGGCAATGGGGGCAGGTGCCAAGTCCTGCTGGAAACGGAAATCAGCATCTCCATAAAGCCCGTCAGCAGATGGAAGCATGAAGTGCTCTAAAATCTCCTGGTAGATGCTGCATTGACTCTCGACTTGAGAAAACATAGTGGACCAACACCAGCAGATGACATGGCCCCTCAAATCATCACTGACTGTAGAAACTTCACACTGGACTTCAAGCAACTTGGATTCTGTGCCTCTCCACTCTTCCTCCAGACTCTGGGACCTTGATTTCCAAATGAAATGAAATGAAATGTAAAATTTACTTTCCACTTCCCCATGATTGTGGTTGTGTGTACTGAACCAGACTGAGAGATTAAAGGCTCAGGAAAGGATTAAAGGCACACTCAAAAAGTGTTTTGAATTAATTAGCTGATTACAGCTCTTCTCAGGTCAACATTTCTGTATTATAAACGACTAATGTATGTATGTGTATATATATGTACGTATGTGTGTATGTATATTTATGCGTGTATATTTATTTATATATATATAAAATATAATGTTTTTTTGCGTGTGTATGTGTGTCTGTGTATATGTGTGTGTGTGTGTGTGTGTGTGTGTGTGTATATATGTGTATATATATATATATATATATATATATATATATATATATATATATATATATATATATATATATATATATATATATATATATATAGTAGAACACAGAGTGAAAGGTTTTCCCAGACCACTATCCATGTTTATTCTTCACTGTTTTCTCATCAGATCTTCTCAATCGAATTATATTTGCATGCATGAAAGATAAGGCAATGAATTAACTGTATTCAGTGAATTAACCGTATTCAACCGAATGTCTTTACTGGATTTCTTAAAATCTGATGGCACATTTAGTCCTATTTCAGATATCATGAAAGGAATGGTATGATTGCTGGATATTCCGTGTAAATGTAAAAGCCCTCACTGTTGTGTGTGTGTGTGTGTGTGTTTGTTTGTAGCGATTGACGCGATGTGTACTCAGCGCAGCATTTTTTGGAGCTCTTGGCTCCTCCTTCCTGTATGGCTACAACCTGTCTGTGGTCAACGCCCCCTCCAAGGTCAGTCACCACTCCACAATTCTCTTCTAATGCTTTTAAAATTTTATTCTACTCTAGTGTTGTCTATTCCCTGCACATGCTAGTCTATGTTTTTGTTTAGTTTGAAATCAATTTCTAAAATGGATGTGTTTATCTGTCTTTTTTATCTGTCATATCTCATAACCAGATACAGCCGCACACATGCTGCACACATAAACATGATAGTATTTGGCATTTAATCTGACGTTTCTTCGATCTAATTAAAGCGCCTAAATATCTGCAACCCCCTACTATTGAATTGCCATCAGAGCCCTCTTCCTGTGTGTATTTGTTTGTGTGTGTGTGTGTGTGCATGTAATTGGGCACATCTGGTCCTCCCTGGCTTTTCATTGACTTGCGCAGTTAGGATTCACGCACACTCTCTCTCTGTCTCTCTCTCTCCTATCTCTCTGTCTCTCTCTGTCTGTCTCTCATTTTCTCCCTCTTTCACTCTCTCTCCCTGTCTCTCTCTCTCTCTCTCTGTCTCTCTCTCGCTTTCCCTCTCTTTCTCTCTCTCTCTCTCTCTCTCTCTCTCTCTCTCTCTCTCTCTCTCTCTCTCTCTCTCTCCCTGTCTCTTTCTATCTCTCTCTCTGTCTCTCTCTGGCTGTCTTTCACTTTCTCCCTCTTTCACTCTCTCTCTCTCTCTCTCTCTCTCTCTCTCTCTCTCTCTCTCTCTCTCTGTCTCTCTCTCTCGCAGACGAACACACGCACACACTGACGAGCAATTGAAAACTGTAATTATGATAACATAATATTTTAACATATTGTTTTTATTTATTATTTAATGAAGAAATTGTACATTTTTTCAGTGGATTTTGTCTGTTCCGCACTGGACAGTAAGCAACCACAACATGCTTGGTGTTAAATTTAAGAGAACACTTAACAAGCTACAGACGCTTATTGTTACTGGAACATGACTAACAATTTTGGTAGCTACCATATAGCTGTTAAAATAACACTCCACCCTGAAATGCATTAAATACGCTTATATGGAATTTTGTGATGTGTTTATACTGATGTTAATTTGTTTGTTGGTGCTGTATTGTTGTTATTCTCTTTTTCCCCTTCATCAATTTCCAACAACATTTAAATGTCATATCACTGACTATGTTTAAATGGACAGCAGTAATCTAATTATTGATCTTATTCTGAATAAGACAATATTGTGATTTAAGGTGTTTACATGAGTCGCATTTAGAATACTCCTTTCATGTTCCCATTTTACATGTTATAGAACATAGATCGATTAAAAGCACACGTCATTATGTCACCGCACCACGCCGTCTGACATTCCCTCCAGAATTTCACGTATCGACCTATAGTTCGTCTTCGTTATGGTACCGTATACAGTTTTGGGTGTTTCATTTTTTATTTTATGAAAGCTTCAAGTGCAGTTAATTATTTGTCATGCTATACGTGCAAATAGACGACTGCTTGAAGCCGTGGGCTGTGTCCCAAACCGCGTACTTACCTACTATATAGTAGCTGAAATACATGTATCTCGCCTACTATATACATGTATTTCTCCTACTATATAGTAGGTAAGTATGCGGTTTGGGACGCAGCCGTGCTTTCCTGTTTGCCGTCAAATGGTTGAGCACTGCCGTGTGTACGTGTCCCGTCGCAAAATGCGGTGAAAACTCCCACACGACGTTAATAATGTGATTAAGGCGTGTACATGTCTGTAATGCCCTTCAATAAGGTGACTAAAATAGGAATGCTCCACATGTCTTAATTCCATTTGTGTTTACTTCTAGTACGGCTTTAGTCAGATTAAGGTCATCAAACATCGCTGTTTACATGGTAGTTTCTTAATCAGGGTATCGTGTTAATTGGGTTAATATCGGATTATTTTTGTCGATGTAAACGTACTGAATGAGACATCCATTGTAGAATTGTGCAGTCAACAAAGGCTGGACTGAAAGTTCCAGAATGCAACACAGTTTACAGACAGCAACCCCACCAGCAAAAAGTGGTGGCAGATTATATACAGTCTAAGTGAGAGGTCTAGCCAGAACGACATCCCTGTAATTGAGGAAAACATTAGAGTGTGTATCACTGCCAAGGACAGGTCAGAAGTCTTCTGCAAATTCTTTGCTGAAAAAATGCAGATTGCCTTCTGCTGCTGCTGATGATAAGCCAAATCCTTGAAAAGGAAACTGAAGCCACGCTAGATACCTTCAAGTTTTGGCTGAAGCTAATTTTCAAACAGCTCGGGAGACTGAAACCAGATAAAGCCACTTATCACTTATCACAGGACTGGACAAAATCTCTGCCAGAGTCCTGAAAGTGTGCACTGCAGAACTTACTTTCACCTTTTTAACATTTGTCTCAGGTATGACGGTTTTCCAGCTCAATGGGAAGTATCACAGGATTCTAAATCGGACCCAACAAATTACCGGCCAATCTCGCTGCTTAGTATCATTAGTGAGGTAATGGAATCAGTTGTGCATGACCAGCTACAGAAGTACCTTCTAGAAAACAACCTGATGTCATGCAGGCACAGTACAGCTGACCTTCTGAATATCCTCTCCCAGAAGTTTAACCAACACTGAAGTGTGGCATAATGGCTTCCTATCCAGATTTAAGACAATGGGGATCAAAACAAAGCTCCTCACCTGGATCAACAGCTACTTCTCTGGAAGGTCCATTTGTGTAGCACTTTCTGGGTATAAAGTTTTAACACTACATCAGTTAACACTTCTGTCCCCCAAGTCTCTATCCTACGCCCTCTGTTATTCTCAGTTTTCATCCGTGATTTGATAAAGGTGTGTGAAAACCAGATTCCTATATGCTGATGCAGACCTAGAATCTACCTCTACAGCAGGTACAGACAAGTCTGAATGCTAACTTAGAGAGGATGAAGGACTGGGTTGACAAATGGAAGCTAATATTTGAGGCCTTGGGGCAAGGCCATAGTTATCTCCAGAAAACGAGTCCCTTCTCAAATCAGTCTCGTCCTTGAATTATGTCAACTAGCTGTTCATAAACACCTAGACATCCCGGGGCTTACATTTGGCAGCAAGATAGGCACATTTCAAACATCACTAAGAAGGCTGGGCAGAAGCTTGGTGCCTTTAGGAAGGTCAGCAATAAATTGTATGTGTGTACAAGTCACATGTTCGGATTATCATTGAATATACATCACTTTCTTGGATGGGTGCATCCGCAACTTCTCTGGTGGCCCTGGATAACACACAAAGGAAAGCAGTTGATATCATAGGTCCTTCACAAGAAAGTAAATTTATGCAAAGCCTTCAATACAGGTGACAAGTAGCAGCTGTGTCTGCTGCCTATAATATCACTCAGACCCATTGACCCATTAAAGAACCATTGACCTCTAGACTTAAAGGCATTATATTGCTCCCACTGCCATATACTTGTGTTGGCCCACTAGAGGGAGTGCCTTGACACCCCAGCATGCTCTGTCTAATCCAGCCCATCAACTTGATAGATGCTTTCTCCACACTGCTGTGAAGATTTGAAATAGTCTGCCTCCTGATAATGTTGAGTGTGTGTCTTTTGGCAGTTTACAGGCTTTTAAAACTTGAGGACATTGCTACTTGATGAATAAGCATGCTTGACTGTGCTCATGTGAACCATTTGATTTGCCTCCCGTGGCTCCTTTTCGTGAGCCTGCTGGACTACAGCCCAACTATATTGTTGGATGTTATGGCATTGTTCACTTACACATCTATATACAAAAAAAAGCTACATGACACAGTTACACTGAATTGTGGCAGAGAGTCAGCTCCGGAGGATGGGCCCGATGGCACTGACTGCACTATTAGCATCAAATCTGAATCTTTGGAAGCTGATCTGTTTGAGCAAAGTGTAAAGATGTGGAGGTGAGACAGCTGGACAGACTAAAGGACTAAAGTGCTGCTGCATCGCTCTCTTTAGAATTCCCACTGGAATGACTCAGCAAGTAATCAAATGGCATTGTGGGAAATTGTTAACCAATGTGAGAATAGTCCAATGAAAGAAGTTTAAACTAAAAGTCAGAATTTCTTGACAAAAATAAATCTTGGACACGATAGAAGATCGCATGTTAACATTAAGTCATTCAGGGTTGATTTTTCTTTTTAAGTCCATACATACAATGTAAAGGCTCAGGAACAGTCAACATTTCCTTCTATGACTGAAATGACACAGATCAGCAATTATTTCTCCACTGATGTTGGTGAACGTAGATCAGTGAAGCGAGGAGACTGATGTGTTTAAATGTCAAAATTTTACCATGTGAAGGGTTTTCTCAAGCTGCCACACAGTTGATTATTCATTATTCACTGGTGTGTGTATGTGTGTGTAGGATATAAAAGCATTCTACAACTTGACGTGGATGACGCGCTATGGTGAGCCAGCAACAGTGGACATGCTCACTTTGCTCTGGTCCATCACTGTGTCCATATTTGCAGTTGGAGGCCTGATGGGGGCGCTCACTGTCCCCTTCCTCATTAAAGTACTGGGCAGGTAACACACACACACACACACACACACACACACACACACACACACACACACACACACACACACACACACACACAGATTGTGCAGGTTTCTGACATACTCCTTTAGCTGTCTATATGTCATTATCACTTTGTCTTTGTGTCTTTTTCTTACTCTCTCTTTTCCTTTCTGTCTGTTTCCATTTCGATCTGTCACCATTTGTCTCTTTAGCTTTCTTTCTCCTTCTCACTACTGCTTCATTGGAATGGCTGTCCATATTACAGCATCACAAAAAAAACTTCGTCTCTGTTACGGGCCTACAGTATAAGTTTTTGTCCATGCCCATAATTCATCTCTAATTCATAATGTAGGTCTAACAGGACAAAAATTTAAACTGTCACTCTTTATTCTTTCTATTTGTCTTTGTCTGTATAGCTTTATTGAATGGTTGTGCATATTACAGCATCAGCAAGCAACGGGAAGCCCAGATTGGTATTGACGTTACAGTCGAACATTTCCTGAAATGATGAACATTAATGAGAGCAGAAGTACACAATAATACGATCACAATAATACAGTAAGTATTATATAGTACACAATAAGATCAAAATAATACAGTAATTGAGGCAGGATAGAGCTGTGCCGATACAGTGAGGGGAAATAAGTATTCAGACACTTTTGTTTTTGTGTTTTAATATACGTACTTCCAGTGCATATCACTTCAAATTTATACATACATATGAAGTATATATTTAAAGGTTTCATGAAAAGCCAATTTCTCGATATTAATGCTGCAAACAATGTTTTTGGGCCATTGGTTGCAAAGATGTATGAACAAGTAGCAATCATGGTGAAGGTAAAGGAGATTTCTAAGGTTCTCAGGGAGAATATTTTTAACCCTTTCTCCCACTGGTACACTATCGTTCTATTCCACCGGCGGAATGGAAATTGGCTTATCGGACATTTTCAATCAGTATAAACAAATTAATTATTTTATTGCCACACAAGTCCGTTATAAAATTAGTCAGACCACTGTTGGATTTCTGTGTATAAAGTATTGTGATTCTGTGTTTAGCTGTTGGTGAGCAGGGTCGAAGGGACATTGGTACAAAGATGGCGCAAAGATAAATCTGACAGCAAAATTTTGATAGTAAAACACTGTGTGCAACTGCCACAATAAAATTACAACATTTAAACCTAGTAGGCTAGGTTAAAAAGAAGAAATACTTATGGAAGAAACTGCAAATTCTTGCAGCTCTGAGTGTCTACTTTCATATGAGCCATTAACCACTACTGTAGATTGTGATTTCACAAATAAATTCAGTGCTGAACATGGGCATCCCCAAAACAGGTGGAAATCCTGCCTCCCCTCCTGTACCCCGGTTTCCTCCTCCAAAGACGTGTATTGTAGGCTGATTGGCTGTATTGTGTGTGATTGTGCCCTGTGATGGGTTGGCACCCTGTCCAGGGCATCCCCACCTTGTTCCCCGAGTTCCCTGGGATAGGCTCCAGGCTCCTTGTGACACTGTGTAGGACAATCAAATGGATGGGTGGACATACAGATGTGTGCATTTCATGTTATTTTCCAAACCAGAGCATCTTTGTTCCTGAATATCAGGCATATAATAAAATGCAGAGTGACTCTTCTTGTCTTAATAATCACATTTGGATGATGTCTTGCTGAGATGGGAGTAATTTAAAACTCCTTAAAAACAGAAACGATTAAAAAACATTGTTCCAATAACCCCTCTCCAGGGACGCACATAACTTATAAAGATTCCATAGGATACATGACTAGGGTTTTGTAGCACAATGCCACTATTTGTATCTTTATTTGTTTAGTGCTCCAGATGCTATTTAGTGCTGGAAGTAAATACTTGAAAACACTGACAAAGGACAGAAATAGAAGTCATTTCTTATTTCCATATTATACAAACAAATAGCAATTTGCAGAACATAAATCAACTCCTGAACAAGAAGCTCTGTGGAACTTTCTGGCAAGCTTTCTATCTATTATGTAATGTGACCGAGTAAGCTATGGAACTATCTTTCAAAAACAACGTCTTTCTGAAATCAATGAACTGTTGTTTACATTTGACAACCGTAGTCATCTTATAATATTTGATCAGATTTACTTTCGTTTTTGGGTTTGTTACGTTCGTGAAAAGATCAGAAAGGTTCTCTGGACATGCTTTCAGTATCTACTATGAAGCTGGGACATGCTTGCAGTGCTGAACTGTGCTCCTTTTATGCACTTACGATTTTTCAAGATCTGCTGTCAGGTGCACAGAGCGTAGTCTGAGTGGGGTATATGGATCAACGGCGCTATAAATAAATAAGAACTGCCTGCACACCACTGTTACCTTATTTCCCTCACAACGATTGAGAAATAGATGAAAAATGTGTCTCACTTGTACAATTTGTGATGCCTTTGGCTAGTTTCAATTCTTTTGGTGCGTTTTTTCACATGGAGTTGGGGTGGGAATTTCGCTGAAGCCAAGCAGCCCTTGCCACAAGCTTCATACTCGCCACTTTTCAAGCACCGTGCGAAAATAAAAACCTCAGGACGTTTTTGTTTCATTCTGCAGGATCCCATTGAGGTCTCAGTGCATATACCTCGTGTCAACATGATGCTTTCTGGTAAAAAAAGAAGAAGAATAGTGTACCTACTGTCATGCAGCCAGTGTTACAGAATGCCGTGATAATCAAATCAGAAAGAGTTTCATCAATGGTGTTGATGTGCTGGCATAAGTCATGATGTGACACCTGTTCTCAACTGACGGACCATTAAGATAATGTTGCTACATTCTTCTGTCTGTCTCTCTCTTTCTATCTTTGTCTCTCTCTCTCTCTCTCTCTCTCTCTGTCTCACTTCCTCTCCAACCCACCCACTCACTTTGTCTGTCTCACTTAGCAGCGATGGAGCTGAAGGTTCTCAGTGTGAGAGGTTATTTTTAGTGTACAGTCCCTGATGATCCATCCTACTAATGGATGTTGTCCTGTATACACACTTGCGCGCATACACACACACACTCACACACACACACCACGATATTTCATGGTGCATTCATCTCTTTAGCGATAAAAATGTGACTTTTGGAAAAAAAACTGTGAGCCAGGCTTTCACTTCAATTCATCGATCTGTTAAATGGGTAAATAAGACTGTAGTGACAACACACACACACACACCCTTCTACAGTATATCCTGTGTATATATAGCTCTGTCCATATATCTATGTCTCTTTCCATAGGTCTACAGTCATGGGAAACCCTCCTTCAATTCTGTGTTTTTATTTATGAGGGCCTAAAGACCAATAGTATGGTTCTTTTTTTTCTTCCAAAAAATGAAACCAACAGAAACCAGTTGATCATTGTTTAGTTCATTACTGTTTGAGGGCATTTGTTTTACGCACAGCTGTCTTAAAATTCCAACACAGCATCTCAATAGGTTTGAGGTCTGGACTTTGACTCGGCCATTCCAACCTCTTGATTTCTTTCTTCTTTCGCCATTCAGATGTTGATTTGCTGGTGTGCTTGGGATCATTGCCCTGTTACATGACCCAATTTCAGCCCAGCTTATAGCTGCTGGACAGATGGCCTCACATTTTTCTTAAGAATAGTCTGGTATAACATGGAGTTCATTCCTAGGTCTTGTGGCTGAAAAACAAGAATAAATCAATATCCACCCCTCCACCACCATGCTTGACAGTTGGTTTGTGGTGTATTACACTGTGTTAGGTTCTTGCCAAACATGGTGCTATGCATGATGCCCAAACATCTCCACCTTGGTCTCATCATTCCAAAGGATATTGTTACAGAACTTTTGTGCTTTGTTCGGATGCAATTTTGCAAACCTAAGTCATGCTGTCATATTCTTTTTGGAGAAAAAGGACTTTTTCCTAGCCACCCTTCTATGAAAGCCATGCTTGTTCAGCCTTTTTATGATTGTGCTATCATGAGCATAAACATTTAATGTGCTTGCAAAGGCCTGTAGATCACATAATGTACAGTGAGGGAAAAAAGTATCCCCTGCTGATTTTGTATGTTTGCCCACTGACAAAGAAATGATCATTCTATAATTTTAATGGTAGTTGTATTTGAACAGTGAGAGAAAGAATAACAAAAAAATGCAGAAAAACGCATGTCAAAAATGTTATAAATTAATTTGCATTTTAATGAGGGAAATAAGTATTTGACCCCTCTGCAAAATATGACTTAGTACTTGGTTTAAAAACCCTTGTTGGCAATCACAGAGGTCAGACGTTTCTTGTAGTTGGCCACCAGGTTTGCACACATCTCAGGAGGGATTTTGTCCCACTCCTCTTTGCAGATCTTCTCCAAATCATTAAGGTTTCGAGGCTGACGTTTGGCAACTCAAACCTTCAGCTCTCTCCACAGATTTTCTATGGGATTTAGGTCTGGAGACTGCCTAGGTCACTCCAGGACCTTAATGTGCTTCTTCTTGAGCCACTCATTGTTGCCTTGGCCGTGTGTTTTGGGTCATTGTCATGCTGGAATACCCATCCACAACCCATTTTCAATGCCCTGTCTGAGGGAAGGAGGTTTTCACCCAAGATTTGACGGTACATGGCCCCGTCCATCGTCCCTTTGATGCGGTGAAGTTGTCCTGTCCCCTTAGCAGAAAAACACCCCCAAAGCATAATGTTTCCGCCTCCATGTTTGACGGTGAGGATGGTGTTCCAGGGGTCATAGGCAGCATTCCTCCTCCTCCTCCAAACACGGCGAGTTGAGTTGATGCCAAAGAGCTCCATTTTGGTCTCATCTGACCACAACATTTTCTCCCAGTTGTCCTCTGAATCATTCAGATGTTCATTGGCAAACTTCAGACGGGCATGTATATGTGCTTTCTTGAGCAGCGGACCTTGCGCGCGCTGCAGGATTTCAGTCCTTCACGGCGTAGTGTGTTACCAATTGTTTTCTTGGTGACTATGGTCCCAGCTGCCTTGAGATCATTGACAAGATCCTCCCGTGTAGTTCTGGGCTGATTCCTCACTGTTCTCATGATCAATGCAACTCCACGAGGTGAGATCTTGCATGGAGCCCCAGGCCGAGGGAGATTGACAGTTCTTTTGTGTTTCTTCCATTTGCGAATAATCGCACCAACTGTTGTCCCCTTCTCACCAAGCTGCTTGGCAATCGTCTTGTAGCCCATTGCAGACTTGTGTAGGTCTACAATCTTGTCCCTGACATCCTTGGAGAGCTCTTTGGTCTTGGCCATGGTGGAGAGTTTGGAACCTGATTGATTGATTGCTTCTGTGGACAGGTGTCTTTTATACAGGTAACAAACTGATATTAGGAGCACTCCCTTTAAGAGTGTGCTCCTAATCTCAGCTCGTTACCTGTATAAAAGGCACCTGGGAGCCAAAAATCTTTCTGATTGAGAGGGGGTCAAATACTTTTTTCCCTCATTAAAATGCAAATTAATTTATAAAATTTTTGACATGCGTTTTTCTGGATTTTTTTGTTGTTATTCTGTCTCTCACTGTTCAAATACAACTACCATTAAAATTATAGACTGATCATTTCTTTGTCAGTGGGCAAACGTACAAAATCAGCAGGGGATCAAATACTTTTTTCCCTCACTGTAGCTCTTGGGTTTTTCTTTATATGTCTGAGCATTAAACAGTCTGACCTTGGACTGAATTTGCTAGGGATGTCCAATCCTGGGAAGATTGGCAGCTGTCTTGAAGGCTCTCAATTCGTAAACAGTCCTACTCGCTGTTGAATGGTGAATTTCAAATTGTTTGGAGATGGCCTTATAACCCATCCCAGATTGATGAGCAGCAACAGTTGCTTCTCTGAGGTCATGGCTGATGTTTTTTTCTTCTTGGCATGATGTAGACACACCTGAATGCTCCATATATTTAAATCTATTGTGGTTTTTTGTTGTACTTGAAATTGAATTTATTTGTTTGTATATAGACGTTGGTGAGGACCACGCAATTGTTTATTTAAGTCCTGTTAAATAAAAACATAGAATTGAAGGAGGGTGTACTTTCTTTCCCCCCCTGACTGTATCTATAAGATGTGAAAATGAATGAAAACACACAACCACTCACACACATGCACACACATACATTTTTAGAGACCATGGAGCTTTCAAAATCTTTGGGATACAGAGAGGGAGGATTTACTGTAGGGGGATGTGTGTGTGTATGGGGATATATTAAGCTACCATCTGTACAAATTCAGATTGCTTCCTCAATAGATAGCACAGCTAATTTAATGTCCCTATGAAGTTTAAAATTGGACCTCGACATAAAGCTACACATCCTCCTCCTCCTCCATCATGATCCTTTTACACCACTAATGACACTACTCTGTGACAAATGAGGCAGCAATCTGTTGTCTCATCCTGATCCAAGCCCAGTCTGCACACATTACCAAAATAACCTGAGCTAAACTCATTAAACTCGATTGGTGCAACATTCAGCCTTAACATATCTAACCTAGACTACACATTCAGTTATAACACAGCTATATACTATGTTATACAGGTGCATCTCAAAAAATTTGAATATCGTGGAAAAGTACTTTTTTTTTCCCGTAATTGAATTCAAAACGTGGAACTTTCATGTATTATAGATTCGTTACACATAAAGTAAAATATATTAAATATTTTTTTGTTTTAATCTTGATTATTACGGCTTACAGCTCATGGAAATAAAAAAATCCTGTATCTCAAAATATTTGAATAAATAATTTATGATACAGAAATGTCGAACTTCTGAAAAGTATGTTAATTTATGCACTCAATACTTGGTCGGGACTTTAATCCTTTTGCATGAATTACTGCATCAATGTGGCGTGGCATGGAGGCAATCAGCCTGTGGCACTGCTGAGGTGTTCTGGAAGCCCAGGTTGCTTTGATAGCGGCCTTCAGCTCGTCTGTATTGTTGGCTCTGGTGTCTCTCAGAGATTCTCTATAGGGTTCAGGTCAGGCGAGTGGACTGGCCAATCAAGCACAGTAATACCATAGACAGCAAACCAGTTACTAGTAGTTTTGGCAATGGGGGCAGGTGCCAAGTCCTGCTGGAAAAGGAAATCAGCATCTCCATAAAGCCCGTCAGCAGATAGAAGCATGAAGTGCTCTAAAATCTCCTGGTAGACGCTGCATTGACTCTCGACTTGAGAAAACACAGTGGACCAACACCAGCAGATGACATGACACCTCAAATCATCTGAAAAGTGTGTGTACTGAACCAGAGTGAGAGATTAAAGGCTCAGGAAACCTTTACAGGTGTTTAGAGTTAATTAGCTGATTAGAGCTCTTCTCAGGTCGACGTTTCTGTATTATAAATTCTTTATTCTAATCTTTTGAGATACTGGATTTTTGAGTTCCATGAGCCGTAAGCCGTAATCATCATGATTAAAACAAAAAAAGGCTTGAAATATTTCACTTAATGCAATAAGTTCCACTTTTTGAATTAAATTACGGGAAGACATGAACTTGTATAGTGCACTTGTGTATAGTTTAAGTCCCAAAGTAGGGGTCATGATTTACAAAAGGGGGTTGTGAGAAAATTTCGCAATGTCGTCTTTTGTTTTATTCATTTATTTTACAAATCAATATTATGAATGTCGCTTTATGTATGAACACAGTGTTTGTGTGCTACTGTTGTTGAAATATTCCTGGGAGTTGCAGTCAAACAAGCCACATTTAAAAAGTGTACATGCTGCACTAGCGTAGTAGTTCAGCAACAAAAATATGTAGGGCGACTATGACTTAGTGGGACAGAAGTCTTGAAAACAAGCTCGAAAAATATGGAGAAACATTTATTGAATATGGATTTTTGGAAGTGTGACGGTAAATGGCAAGGATAACCCAAAATGCCAAGGCTTTGGAGAGCAGAAATTAATATCCGTTTGAGTTCATGTACTCAAAAAGTTTGGGAAGGCCTAAAACATTTTCAAAGCTCTAAAATGTTATCAGAATAAGCTTAAACTTGAATCCAAATATTAGACCACAAATTCAATATTATTATTATTATTATTGTTGTTATTTTTAAATATGGGGCTCCTGATTGGCACAACAGAAAAGCGTTTACTCTATCATCAGGAGACTGTGAGTGAAACTGCTGATCTTGCCATAACCATCCAGGTTTAGAAGTCTAAGAGAGCAAAATTGTCCATGCTATCTGGGTGGGAAGGATGACATACACTCTCCCCTGTCAATCACAATGATGCTAGCTAATTGTGCACATCTGTGAGCTCAGGTATGTGGAAGAGGGCAGATAGGGCTTTCCTCAGACTTTGAGCTTCATGCGTCTTAGAGGAAGCATGTGCTCACTTTCACGATCTGTGATTAGTAGCTGCTGTGTGATGGGGGAAAGCTGGGAATTGGAAAGAAAAGAATCTGCACATGATGGAGAAAATGTCTAACGTACAGCAAAATGTATGTGGACACTGGTCCATCAAACCCATATGTGGGTCTTCCCCAAACTGTTGCCACAAAGCTGGAAGCATACAATTGTCTAAAATGCCTTTGTATGCAGCAGCTTCACTGTGAGTTTCCTCTGGGATCTCCAGTTTCCTCCCACCTCCTAGAAACATGGTAAATGGATTAGCAACTCTAAATCACCCCTAATTATGAATGAGCATGGGAATGTGTGTGCATGGCGCCCAGCAATAAATTGTTGTCTCCTCCAGGGTGTATTCCCACCTCGCTCCCAGTATTCCTGGGAGTCAAAGTCAAAGGATTTCCTTTTGGTTACTGAGTTACAGTAATACAAAAGTCAATGAAAATACCTGACAGACATTGTAAACAGTAAAATTACTGTCTGATCTAAAGTTTTCAGCCCCAGCCTATGCGGTTGTGTTTCATGTCTCGCTGTCTATTTTCCGCATTGTTATTTGATTAGGACAGAAACTTGCACAGCGGCTTCGCGTTCAATCGATTCTCCATTTGTTAGCCGTTGTCAGACTTTCAATTTTTCTGTTGCTTGACATTCACTGATTGCTTTTGTTGTGAAGGATCTGACAGTGTGGGATTGAAAAAGCACACACACAAACACACACAGGCAAATAACTTGTGTGTGTGTGTGTATATATATATATATATATATATATATATATATATATATATATATATATATATATATATATATATATATATATATATATATATATAAACACACACTACCCGTCAATCAAAAGTTTAGACACACTCATTCTTTATTTTATTTTTTCCCCATATTTTAGAATATTAATAAAGTCAACAAACTTTAACACAAATGGAACTATGGGTATTATATTCTTATGAAAAATCCAAAATAAAAAAAATTATTTAATATTAGCATCTTCAAATAGACCCCTTTTTGCCTAGAATTTCCAGAAATGTATTCTTGGCATTTTCTCAACCGATTTCTTGAGCAATCCCCCTGAGATGCTTTTTAAGCAGTATTAAAGGAGTTCACACCTATGCTGCACACTCCTTTTCAGAATATTTCGTCATCCAAGTCATCCGTTCAAAAAGATCTTTTTTTTTTTAAATAAAATGTTAGGCACAATAATATTTTTGTCTATACCGATTTCAAACATTCATGAAACCTTCACATCAAAAGATTTTTAAGATCATGAGAAACATTTCAGACAAGTGTCTCCAAACTGCCTTGGAAAGCAGACCAAAAGCAATGTCTAATTCACCCAACAGAAATTAATGCACACACACTCACATACACACAGGGTGATGGATGTGTAGATCTACCTGTAAGTAATAAATCCTTTGCACAAGGTCTCTGTAAGCACCATTACATGCCAACTGATTGTGTGTGTGTGAGTGTGTGTGTGTGGGTGGGTGTCAAGTTTGTAGTGCTTATATGTCTCATTAACCAAAGAGATGAATGTGACCTTACTCAGGTCACATATAACATTATCATTCCAGCCATATACAAGTATCAGTAGGAACAAAAAAAATCTCCAGGGTTTTGGTGCACATATTTGACTAACGGGAAGACAACACAGAATGCAAATTAGGCGCAAGAAGATTTTATATGCAAATGTATTTTGTATTATATATATGTATGTGTGTGTGTGTGTGTGTGTGTGTGTGTGTATATATATATATATATATATATATATATATATATATATATATATATATATATATTCTAGCACAAAATTTTATTTCACAGAAAAATGCTTGTATGTCAGTAAAGAAGGCAGCATATTATGTAAGAGACACTTTCCAGAAAAAAACATAATGAAGGCTGATGGGTTTTGCTGCAAAAATAAGAAGCAAGTATGACAGTCAAAGTCTCCAGAAGAACCGTGTCTGGTTCTGGAGAATGTTCAATAGAACTTGCAGCTCATTTCCTTACTAATTCTACCTGAGACTACTTTTTTATTTAGATTTTTTGTCACACCAAATATTGACTTTCATTCATTTACTACTGTTTACTGCTCTTTACGGTATTTTATTTTTTTAAATGTAGAAACATTAAATTTTAGTATTTTGAAGGCATCTTTGCTCTACAGCATTTCTTTGCATGTGCCTAAGACTTTTGCACAGTACTGTGTATCAATCCATACAGGATTTCACTGAGGGTTTTTTTGTGTGATTGTGATTGCTTTATGTGTTTTTTTTTTTTTTTTTTTTTGCAGTAAACTACTTGAATTGGTGAAATTGCACTTGCATGAAGTTGTTTTGCACGGTCTTTCGTAGTGATGTTTGTTGGTAAATGAAACCTTTTAGCTGTACTCATGTACATGAGCATATTTGGCTGCAACAATCACAAAAGAACTCTGCGAATTCCTGTACAGATCGTCAGAAGGTGTGCAGCATCCTGCTATACACATCTCTTTGAATGAGTAGTTAATGTATTAGAACCTGTGATGTAAGCGTGCCATTTGAATTACAGCCAGCAGTATTGTTCAAGCTGCGCTGTTACACAACACCTTCCGACCAATCAGATTTGAGAATTTGGTGTGATGATAATAAATATAATAACTTTGATGATGGTGATTTCCACTTCTAGCACTGTGCCAGATGTAACAAATTGCAGAGCTCCTAGTTAGGCTACACTTTGAGAACCAGTGATTTATGCCATTATTCATTGGCTGTAAATCCCCTGTAAAATGCCTGCTCTCTACGTGTGCAAATTCATCGGAATGCACAAGAGAATTTTTTACACTTCATTTGGGTTTTTAAGTAACTTAGACCTTAAGGCATGAGATGTTCAGTCCGGCCTCACCTGGAGTGCATCTGATTTGTGATAGCGGCTGTAGGGCTAGTGATGCCTTCCATGGTGATGGGTGACGGACAGAATGACAGATACGTAGACACATTCTGTAAATCTTACACACACAGATAAGTGTGGAAGACTTTTTAAAAAAAAAACTCTCTCTCTCTCTCTCACACGCACACACTCGTACCTCCAGCAGTTGCTCTAGACAGTTTTCATTAAACTGCACAGTGCAGTCATTAAACTGAGAAAGATTCTCTCCAGGGTGTGTGTGTGCATGTGTGTTCTTTCCCCACCACTACACTCTAAGTCAACGTGACATATTGCTTGAGCCACTGGGACACTGGGAGTGCTCTCTCTCTCTCTCTCTCTCTCTCTCTCTCTCTCTCTCTCTCTCTCTCTCTCTCTCTCTATATATATATATATATATATATATATATATATATATATATATATATATATATATATATATATATATATATCTCATTCAGGACAGTATATGAAGTTAAACACATTCAGTTGTAGTGTAATGAGTTTCCTTCCTCAGTAATTACAGCCAACAAGTTTTCTCCAAACTTCACCCTCTCACTCAAGCCCAAAATCATTGGAGACACATATTATAGACAAACACACACAGTCTCTCTCTCTCTCTCTCTCTCTCTCTCTCTCTCTCTCTCTCTCTCTCAGTGGAAATGTTGAGCTGGAAAACAGTGTTATAGAGGCTGATCACGAGAGACAGTGTAGTAAAGGATTATAATGATGATAAATACAAGGTGTTCTTGATGCTCGGTTTAAACCTCGTGCAGCCTTGGTCTTGGCTTGCCACAGATTATCGACAAAGAGACAGGTCCCGAAATAAGTTTTGATTAGTTTATCTGGTTATTTTTATTTTACTAGAGTTGAGTGTGTTGTCCTGGAGATTTAGACAGACCAGAAATATTCAGTACCTATTTGCATATTCAGAAAGACATACAGACAGATAGATTTATAGGCATAAGTAAATAGCCTGGCAGATGGAAAGGGAGATGAATTGCCATACCATCGGCCTGTCATTTACATAATCACACTAGGATGAATATATGCTATTTGGATATTCACAGTCCAGCATTTACATAATCCGCTCCCACTTTTAAACTCATTTTGTAACATGATTGGAAATAAATGTTTAACATTTAGTACGTTTACTCCCATTCTTTCTCACTGTCTGTCTCGTTCCCTGTCTCTCTTTCTGTCTCTCCCTGTAGGAAAGGCACTCTGCTGGCCAATAACGTGTTGGCAGTGATCTCCGCTCTATTAATGGCACTGGGCGAGAAAGCAGGGTCGTTTGAGATGCTCATCATTGGTCGCTTCATTGTTGGCATGGATTCAGGTGAGTCCTTTCCTTTTTTTAACCACTGGCCGTTCATTTTTGTACTAAATTGATGTAGCCAAACCTATATTAACATGCATTAATGGGCCAGGATGCATGTGCGTGTGTGCGTGTTCAGTGTGAACTTTATTAATGGCAAGCCAAAATTCAAAGTCACGGTCTAGAGCAGGGGTCATAACACGGGCAGACTGAGATAAACACCATCCATAATCATTACACTGGGATACCTCTTTGTGCATGTGTGCAAGCATAAATACTACCATCAGGCAGCTATCTGTGCCTTTCATCTTCTCACATTGTACATAATATGGAGCTATCTGCTTGAGGATAACTTCCTGTCATCTCCTCTCTTCTACCTCAGTAAGTGTATTTCTTGTATATTACACTAATTTTTCATTTAACACTACAGAGGTAAAATCATTGACTCCGAAGCTGAGAATATACACCGATTTAAGTTGTACTCCAATGATCATTATAATATTCATTATATTTCCTTCTCAGAGTAGTGCAAGGATATGTCTAAATATGCATCTACATTGGGCTACATGTTGTGGCAGTGGCAACTCCGTGTTTAAGATGATGGACTACTCAATTGAAGGACATGAGTTCAAAGGTCAGCATCGCCAAGCTGCCAATGCTGGGCCCTTGAGCAAGGCTGTTAACCTTCAACTGCTCAGCTGTATAAATGAGATCATTGTAAGTCACTCTGGATAAGGGTATCTGCCAAATGCCATAAATGTAAAAGTGCTAAGATCTTATTAATGATCAATCTTATTGACTTGATTTTAGACTAGTCAACTCCATGGCATGTGTTCTGGATAATATGACAAATCATGAGCAAGTGTAGCACTTGATACCACTGATACATTTACAATTATGGCATTTGGCAAACACCCTTATCCAGAGCGAGTTAAATTTATTCAGTTCAGTTTAACTTTATTTGTATAGCGCTTTTAAAAATAGACATTATCACAACGCAGCTTTACTGAAATATATAAATTCAAGATATACATTTATGATGTACATAAATGTCTTTATTTATCCGTAATTGGCAAGCAAGAGGTGATGGTGGCAAGGAAAAAACTCCCTGAGGCTATATGAGTCAGAAACCTAGAGAGGAACCAGACTCAAAAGGGAACCCATCCTCATCTGGGTGACACTGGATAGTGCAATTATAAATAATTCCCTTCTATAACTGTGTACTGAATGGTAAAAAGTCGAATTGTGTATCCATATCTGTTCATGGAAACTGCAATCCTAAGCCATTGTAGCAAAACTGTTCATATCAGTTACAGTCCATAGCCATCTTCATGGTTTTTAAGTGGTACTATCCTCAGTAATCTTATTGATCTTTAGGCTGTCCATATGGGGCCAATCTCAGCAACAGCAAGTGATTTCCAAGTATTTTCCAACCAGAAGTAGGGCATCAGGATGGATCAGACACATCTGGAGAAGAGAAGGGGTCAGGATCACTGGTATCTCAGGAATAACATGTGTAGCTCGACAGAGACACAGATATCCATTTATCTCATTTATACAACTGAGCAGTTGAGAATTAATGGCCTTGCTCAAGGGCCCAGCAGTGGTAGCTTGGAGGTGCTGGGATTTGAACTCACAATCATGACAAACCCAACATCTTAACCACTGAGCTACCCCATAGACAGAAAAGTGGGGTGCTCAACCAGTACTGAATTACACAAATAGTAGTGTGTTTCTCACTGTCCCTGTCAGTTGCCTGGGGTTCATACAACCACAGTTATGTTAGTAACTAGCATTTTGCACTCCATTTAAAAATACAGTACAATGGGTCAATCTTGTAAACAAACATTAAAGTATGAATGCTGTAATTATTACTTACATTAACTATTTGACAAGTCTGCTTCCAGTAAGATTTTTTATAGTGTTATCCAAGAAAACAGGTACAGAACTAGAACACAGGAAACAAAGGTTTAGAATTACATGACACAATAAGGCTTAACAACAAACAAATGAAATCAATGAGGTTAAATACCCAAAGCAATGAAGGCAAAACTAGATACAGGTGAATACAGTAAGCAAACAAACCAATGATGAATGATGGAGGAGACTAGAAGCAGAACAGGAAGAGAAATGAAAACAAAGTAAAATCAAAAGCACTTGACACTGGCATGGGGACCATGAAGCAAAGCATGGAGGCACTAATTTCCTAACACCAGTAAACCAAATGCTATGAACTCAGAGTTTTAGGACACACTGGTATGAATACAGTGTGCGCTAGTGTTCTCTCTGACAATCATGGAGCACTACTGTGAATATAGAGTGTGCTAGTGCACACTATGAGCATTAGGAGGCCTTATTATGAATGTAAAAATTGAGCTCAGCAAATCTGTCCCAAACGCTATTCCCTTTATAGTGACCCAGCCAGTATATCAGTAACATTAAAGCTCTAGGACGCAAGCTTGTCCTTTCTGGTAGTAAAATGACATTGTGAAGTAACTGTATTTGTGGAATAACATGGAATAAAAGGTTCTCCAGAAACTCATGCACCAAAAGTGAAAATAATATCTTATTTATATCTTATAAGGAAAAAGAAGGATACTTAAAATTAAAATGATGGCAGAAAACTAAATTTGCACTACAATGAACTTCTAAAAGACATCAAATTAAATGTCTACTACAAAGTAGCATACTCAGATATGGAAACTCTAGCAGTGATAATGGAAATATTCTGGCTAAGTTTGTTAAAAGTAATCAAAGACTCATTGGGAAACACCTCACTATATAAGTTGCTGAGAGGATTAATAATACTTTTACAGTGTTCCTTGAAAAACTGTATTCATCACATCAAACCCTAGATTAAATTTAGGATTTAATTTCTCAACAGTATCAATCTACCAAAATGAACTGAGGAGCAAACAAGTAAACTGGACAAACCAACAGCACCTCATGAGAACTCTAAGGGCTTAAATATATGCCTAATAACAAGGCACCATGACCTGATGACTTTTTTACTGAGTTCTATAAGCACACTTATTAAACACCATTGTTTAATAGACTACTAACTGAAATAAAGCAACATGAAATACCCTCCTTTTCCTCATGGTTATTGTTCATTATCACTCATCAATACAGGCACAAAAATGATAAGCAGGACCTTAGCTGCCAGAATGGGAAATATTACCTTAAATTTGCTTTAAAATCTCTAGTTTCTCTATAAACTGGACCAAATCCACTGTCTCAGATGCTGCAATACATTATCTTATCCTCATTAAGCATGAACCACTTTTCATATTTGGGCATTAAGATATCTTCCCAGCTGTTAGAGCTATGCAAACATTCCTCTCACTCTCTTTGGAAGAGTATCTTCTATAAAATGACACTGCTACCAAAAATAAAATACTCGTTTTCAGTGATGCCTGTTCACCCCCTTCTAATCACTAGACTATATTATCTCAAGGTTCTTCTGGAACTGTATACTGCTCACAATCCTTTTAAGCACCCTTCATATATAAAACTTGTGGAGGCCTCAAAATCCCAACTTCAATACATAGTCTTATGATAATAGCTTAATCAGAGTGACAGCCTGTGGATAGAAGCACAACAAACACTATGTAAGGAAATTTGAAGTTCAGGTCATCAGCCTATTCATCAGCCTAGTACTCAAACACCATCTTCAAAAGCCCAGCGATAGCAGCAACTCTAACAGCTTGGTGGAAATTTCACAAGCTCACAAACCCAATCTCACTAACCAAATAAACTCACATATGGCACAATTCTTATTTCCTAATCACCAAAAAAAATGCCAAACTTCACATGGGTAGAAAAAGGTATTACATATCTTAAACACATCTTTCAGAACAGCACCTTGGAATCATTCTCTCATCTAACCTAGAATCATGGCCTTTGGAATAACCAGTTTTTTGAATTTCTACGACTTGGATCAATCACTTGTTCATTCATTCATTCAACTTGATTAAAAGCTTTATCCTGATTAGGGTTGCAGAGGATGTGGAAACACTGGACGTGAGGTCGGAATACACACAGAATGGGACACCAGTCCATTGCAGGACACCATGTGTACTGTAAACACTTTCATATCATACTCATTCACACCTAGGGGCAATTTTTAGAGTAGCCAGTTCACCTGTCAGCATGTTTTTTGGGAGGTGCGAAGAACATGGGGAGAACGTGCAAAACTCTGCACAGACTGTGAACTCCGCTCATGATCAGTCCGAAGACGCTGGAGATGTGAGGTGGCGATACTATCCATCGTACTACTGAGCGGCTTCACTCCCAATGTGCAACTGTAACCGGTCCGTTCTGCCTAGCCTGGCTACACTGCGTTGTGTGCTGGTGCACAATAGACACTGGACACTGGCGTATCTTGTTGAACTCAGGTTTATTCGTCCCTCAGACAAGCTCAACGTCTATTTAGAGTTCAGAAAGAGCAAAATGTCATCATACAGGGTTTATCTTCACAACACACCTCTCTCAGTCAAACTCAACGCCAACTGACTATGAACCGGAAATGACGCGATACGTCTGCTACCAATTAACAAAGAACGCTATAACACAAATAAAGTACTCCCAACACCAAGAATAGCAAATTATTAAATAACCGCGAAGGATTTTGGTGAAATTAGTACATCTTACAGCGCAACACATGGCATGGAAAAAATAAATAAATAATAAAACAATAAATTTTATTTCCTATATCTGTTACACAACCACACAGCCGTAACCATGCCGCACTTCTGTCATAAAACATTTATCATATGCTGAAAAATGTAAGAGAAAATACATTTGATCTTCTCTCATCAGTATCAGAGAACTCTAAGATGACCTGAGGATCAATTCCTGGACACATACTGTTGTTGTTTTTATTATGCATTTAAAGATCTGTCTTATACGATCCAAAGTACTCCACAGAAAACATGTTTCAAATGAGCTTAATTGTTACGGAACGAGACTTGGACAGGAAGTAAGCGCAGGAGGGAAGTCTTTATTTGATACTTAAGCAGAGGACATGGAACGGAAACACTAATTGAACTAAGGCCTGAACACTCCTTAAACTAAGACATGAATGTTCTTTAAACTAAATCATAAACACTCCTTAAACTATGGTAGGAAACAAGGCATGGCATGAACATTTAACCATGACATGACATGAACCCTCAACAATGGCATGACTTGAGCACACAACTATGGCATGGCATAAACACTCAACTATGGCATGGCATGAACACTCAACTATGGCGTGGCATACACACTCAACTATGGCATGGCATAAACACTCAACTAGGGCATGACATGAACTCTCAACTATGGCATGGCATACACACTCAACTATGGCATGGCATACACACTCAAATATGGCATGACATGAACACACTATCGTGACAGAATCCCCCTCCAAAGGCGCCTCTCCTGGGGCGCCAAAACCCCCCTCCAAGGGTGGTCCTGGGCCCCTGTGTAATCGGTCTCTTGATCCCTCAGAAAAAGGGCAGCCTCCGCCGAGCAGCAAGCAGGCGGAGCACCACCCCCAGCAGGACTGAAGCTTGGGGCAGCGCCCCCAATGGGACTGGAAGGCTGGGCGGCGTCCCCAGCGGGACTAGAAGGCCGGGCGGCGTCCCCAGCGGGACTAGCAGGCTGGGCAGCTTCCCCAGCGGGACTAGAAGGCTGGCTGACTTCCTCTGCGAAGCAGGAAAGCAGAGAGACGTCCTCCTCAGTGCAGGTAAACAGAGCACTGTACTCTGTGGGGCAGGCAAACGGAATACCGTTCTCCGCGGAGTAGTCAAACAGAACAGCGTACTCAGTGGTGCAGGAAGGCAGAGGGACGTCCTCTGTGGGGCTGGACAGCAGGACAGTCTCCTCAACTGGGCTGGACAGTGGGACAGCTTCCGCGGCTGGGCAGGGCAGCAGGACAGCTTCTTCGGCCAGGCTGGACAGCAGGACAGCTTCCTCGGCTGGGCTGGACAGCAGGACAGCTTCCTCGGCAGATGAGACCTCCCCTTAGGTCTCTGGCCGGAGCTCCGAAGTCGCCATGTTAACCTCGGGCTGGAGCTCCACTGCTGAGACCTCCCCGTAGGTCTCAAGCTGGAGCTCTGAGGCCGCCAAGTTGACCTCAGACGGGGGCCCAGAAGTTGCCATGTTAACCTCGGGCTGGAGCTCCACAGATGAGACCTCCCCGTAGGTCTCTCGCTGGAGCTCTGAGGCCGACATGTTGACCTCAGACGGGAGCCCAGAGGTTGCCATGTTAACCTCGGGCTGGAGCTCCACCACGTCGACCGGAACCTGAAGCGAAGCTGCTGCTTCTATCCGGTCCAGCCATGCATAATAGAGGTGGAATGGCCAGTCCTCCTTGTCCATTACTTCGATTCCCCTCTCCAGTACCTCCAGGCAGTTTGATTGCCCCAGCTGCAAGAACTCCTTCAGAAAAAGTTCTGAGAACTGGGTGACATCATAGAGGGCACTGGACCCTGAATGGGCCAGCTGCTCTGCCCAATCCCGGGCCGGGCCATAAAACCGGGAAACTTGGAAGCCCAGCCACTGTTTCTTGGTAGGCTTGGGGACCGCCAGGCTTGCAAAGTACACCTGGCTGTGAAACAGGAACAGCAGCGGGTGAGATCCCCACCCATACGTTCAGCGGCCATCCTCTGTGGAAACTGCACGGACTTGTACTGCGGCCAGTAGTCCGAGCGTCTCCCGACCAGGTGCTCTCCGGCTACTTCCCTGCTTTGGTGCGGCATTCTGTTACAGAACGAGACTTGGACAGGAAGTAAGCGCAGGAGGGAAGTCTTTATTTGATACTTAAGCAGAGGACATGGAACGGAAACACTAATTGAACTAAGGCCTGAACACTCCTTAAACTAAGACATGAACGTTCTTTAATCCAAGACATGAACCCTCCTTAAACTAAGACATGACCATTCTTTAAACTAAGACATGAACGTTCCTTAAACTAAATCATAAACACTCCTTAAACTATGGTAGGAAACACTCATCTAACTTAGGCATGGCATGAACACTCCTAACTAAGGCATGGCATGAACGCACAACTATGGCATGGCATGAACACTCAACTATGGCATAACATGAACACTCAACTGTGGCATGGCATGAACACTCAACTGTGGCATGGCATAAACACTCAACTGTGGCATGGCATAAACACTCAACTGTGGCATGGCATGAACACTCAACTGTGGCATGGCATGAACACTCAACTGTGGCATGGCATGAACACTCAACTGTGGCATGGCATAAACACTCAACTGTGGCATGGCATGAACACTCAACTGTGGCATGGCATGAACACTCAACTGTGGCATGGCATGAACACTCAACTGTGGCATGGCATGAACACTCAACTGTGGCATGGCATGAACACTCAACTGTGGCATGGCATAAACACTCAGCTATGGCATGGCATAAACACAACTATGGCATGGCATACACACTCAACTATGGCATGGCATAAACACACAACTTGGCTTGGTGTTACTTTGCTGGAACTCTTTAGCTTTGTCTCTCTTAGTCCAGTCCCGATTCGTGTGGGTAGATTCAGTTTAGTTCAGCTTAATGACGCGCGACGTGCGCAGCAACATGAGGAGTTTAAATAACTAGTCACCACTCTCTTAATTGCTGACAGCCGGCAACACTTGACACAGTGGTAGTGTCCATACGCATCTCAAGCACGTGCACTTGCGCGCCCTGAAGCCGCTCGTGCACATTGTCTCCTCAGCGCCCTCTGCTGGCGCTGTCGTGACATTAATATACTCACATATGTACACATTGCACTCTCCAGACAACAACATACAGTAGATGACATATGGTGCTGCATACCTGTTCAGATTCTTTCGAAACAAATCACTAGTCAATTATCCCTCCTGCTGAGGCACTTTATCTCAAAAAATAGAGCACTTCTTACAGCACTAAGAAACTATCCCGAGGAATTGGAACTCAAATAGCATAGCATCAAGTATATTACGTGAAGTATAAACAAACAACCAAAACTGTGAAAACAAGAGCCATAAAACTGAACAGAGGATACAAGGCAAAAACATGCAGACTACAGGCGCGACTGTGGCACACACGAATACAAACGCTTGACAATGAGACAGTGAAAACTTGCAAAGTGATGATATTCGAGGAGAAACGAGACACAGGTGAGAGTGATTGAGACATGTGACTTGCTGGACAGAAAGAACTCCATCAATCAAACAAAAAAAAAAAAAAAAACCCCACGCACACACCACACACACTATCTACACCATAAGGAAGTAGTTGTGTTGGCACACTGAGCAAGCTGTAAATGCAGCTAGCCTCCCCTGTCCCAACAAGACTCACTCATCGTCTACATCAATCCAAAACAAAACTGAATTTGCATTTAAACACCTCTCATCATTAATACACGTTGCTGAAGCATTAACCTTTACCACTAAAACAAGAGCAACCATTCACAACCAAACTGGACCACTAGAGCCACATTACATTACACAGCCACTGCCATATCACAGGCCTTCATTAAAACATCCACTTTGCACACATCTACAATATCTACATTATACACTCATTGTTATTGTTATTAATATTACTTTGCCATTATGATCATTACTGTGGGGTCTTTTTTATGATATTTATTTTTGTCCTATGTTGTACTCCATAGTGTTTATTTTCTTAGTGTTGGTTTCCACCTTCATTTGTATGATCCCTCTTTACTCATTACTCATAACACTAAGTCTCAGTGGGCTTCTGAAGAGGTGGATGGTTCAGTCCCAGAGCACAACACTTTTGTAATTTGTAATGCAAGTTGTGCAGATAGAATTCAAGGCTGTGTACAAAAACGCATAATGCACACTTAAGTTGGGACATGGTCGAAGTATTCTCCACTGCTCAGTATTACGAATAGGCCTGTATTGATTATTCTCTGCTCACAATTATTATTTTATTATTTAATTCTGAATTTTAAAAAAAATATATTTTTCATCATCTAGTACTCATGGCCTAAAAACTGACAGGAAAATGAGCATTTCCACCATGTCAGGTTTAAGGAGAGTAAAGAAGGGTGAAATAAAGTTATCATCTGTTATAATATAATACAATATAATATAACATAAGCTCAGACTCTTTCTCACTCCTGTTTGGCTGCAGCTCCTGTCTGCCACCATCTAGTCAGACTTCTTTTGTGCCTAAAGCTGGGACATGATCACCTCTGACATATCCAAGCTAGTGTATGATGTATGCATACAAATAAGCTGCTGCATGTCGTTACCTGGATGATCAATGACTGTGTTTATGTTTTGTGATACTTGTTCATGAGTCCCTTGTTTGTCGTGAGCAGCTAAACTACCCAGTGTCCCTCAGGAAAATCCTCCAGGTCCTGCACATTCTTTGCTTTTCCACCATCTTCTGCATATTTGAACCCTTTTCCAACAGTGTCTATATGATTTTAAGATCCATATTTTCACACTGAGGACAACTGAGGGACTCATACACGACTATTACAAAAGCTGCAAACATTCACTGATGCTCAAGAATATAATACAATACATTAAGGGGGTGTAAACTTTTGAACAGGACAATCGGTGTAAATTGTTGTTTTGTCTTCTGGGAAACGTAAGTATGTTATGTAGCTTCTGAAGGGTAGAACTAAATGACAAAAATAAGACCTTTTAAACAAAATAATGATAATAATAATGATCCCTCTTATTATTATTATTGTTGTTGTTATTATTTTAATTATTAACATTTTGTAGATTCTGCAAAGCATATGTAAACTTATGACCTCAACTGTAAACCGTCTCCGTGCCAGCATTCACAAATCACATTAACAGGTCATAAGCATGAGCTATTTTGATAGATATTTAAAGCCGGAATTGTGATTTGTGGACATTTTTTGCTTTTTGTCTATTTTTGCACATCATTCAGGTATGAAACATACTGTAGCTACTGTACAGTTCATCAGAATTGGACATTGCATTGTTGTCGTGTGATGAATCGTCATCAAATGATCTGATTTGGAAAAAGACTGATGTGCACGGTCCAGTGTCAGAAGGGAAAAACAGGAGACAAAAATGAATTAAAAATTTACTTCCTTTCTTCAGCAAATTTTATTGAAATAGTTTATTTAGGCCGCCAATGTGATTTGAATAAAAATGAATAGTGGCTTCTTTTTTTAACACCGCTGAGTTTCTGCTTTTATTTATTTATAAAAAAAATACTTTTTATGTTTTTTTTGTTTTTTTTTATTTCATGTCAGTATTGGTCAGCTCCACTGTATAAGCAAGAAAAACACCATCACTGTCAGCGTGCTGCGCTGGATGTGTCTAAAACCATCAGATTTAGTGTTGTAGCTTTATTGTGAATATGATTCAGCCATAAACAATCAACACTGAGTTAAAGTCTCCAGGCTTTTCCATTACTGCAGTCATCATCACAGAGTGTGTGTGTGTGTGTGTGGGGGGGGGGGTGAGCGAGCGAGAGGGTGGGGGGGGGGGGTGAGCGAGCGAGAGGGTGGGGGGGGGGGGGGGGGGTGAGCGAGCGAGAGGGTGGGGGGATGGGGATCACATATACGAGCAAAAATTGGCTTTCAAATGAGCTCTGCAGTGCTGTCAGTGTGAGACCACACACACACACACACCGTGTACTGTTAGACAGCAGACAGAAGTACATTGTACAAGCTAAGTACAACTTTTGAAGCTAGGTTGGTGTGTGTGTGTGAAATCTGACATGGGATCTCAAGTTAGCACAGTTATTTGTGCATGCATTGCGGGCTGGTAGTGGTATTAGATAGGAGAGCTGAAATCTAATATTCTTCAGTAGTGCAGCAATGAATACTGTATTTAAGGGCTGAACAATGCATCACATTGGAACTTATCAACGGCGTTTAATAATAAGAATGATTAACTATTACAAGCACTCTTAAAGGCGGCTGCAGAAAAAAAAAGTTCAAAACCAACAAACACTAAAGTTACGGTTCTGTTGTATGTCCTTTTTGTATAATTTGTACTTTGATTGGACGATGTGTGCTTAGTCCAGTAAACCCCAACAACCCTCTTCCTTGAGATCTCCCTTCCTGCAAATTTAATCTCCAAACAAAATCTAACACACCTGTTTTAGTTGATCAAGGTACTGGTTAGATGGTCAGGTGGGCACGATTATGGTTGGTGCTAAAGTTATTTCACAAGTCAGTGGAAGTACCTCCATCCATTAGGCTTGCTGCGCTACTCTGTGTTACCGGTGTTACACGGTGTTCGGCCGCACACCGATTACATCACCTGCCCACCGTAGCACTGCCCCCACTTTCGATTTGCTTTTTTATAGTAATAAAAATCATTTAGTTCTGTTTGAGAATGGACGCTACACTTAAAAACTGAACGCATCTGCTCAATTCAGCATGAGCTGAACGAGGTCAGCAGGAGTCAGATTTTTCACAGTACTTCAGCTGGTATAGTATCATAAGATACTATGGTATCTTATGGTATTGTGACATCCTTAGAATCAACTAATAAATATATAACCGCATAAATAAATACATTTGATCATTTTTAATAAAAGTTGTTTTTGTTGTTGTTATATATTACTTCTATACAGTCAAGTCTCATCAGGTGTTCCTCTCTGTGCCTTTCTCTGTCTTCGTCCCACAGGAGTGTCTCTTAGTGCGTTGCCGATGTATCTGGGTGAAATCTCTCCACGACAGTACCGCGGCTCCATCGGTCAGTTCAACGCCGTCTTCATCTGTCTCGGAGTCTTCGCCGGACAGCTGTTCGGCCTTCCCGAGATATTCGGCCATGTGAGTGTGTTCATGATGACTGAGTGAGCGTGTGCAGCTGGGATGTACTGTAACAGGAAGTTACCGGAAGCTTGCTGACTTTCTCCATCTATTTAAATACGTCTTTTCTTGCTCTGTCGTTCCGTGTCTGCATATATGGCGGAATTATTCTCGTAATGAATACGTTAATAGGTCAGATTTTACAACCCTTTATAACACACTCACCATCTCTGCATGTAGTGTTTTACGTCCTCCTTCGGATCACGCATGATCTGTGTGTGCGGTCGTCAGTCGTTAACATGGATTTATTTCTCCTTGTATATTTTCCAGCACACTTTCTAATTGGTTTAACATTTTAACACATGAAACTCTGCAGGTAACTTGGCATAACTGCATTCCTTTTTGTTTCACTGTAAACACTGAATAATTCAGTTCTTCCTGAAACTTATGCTTTAAGGCAGAGGTTTTTTTCAGCCAGGGAACTCTTTAACTCACTCAATCACTTTCAGTAACTGCTTTATTCTGATCAATGTGGTGGTGGATCTGGAGCATATTCCAGGAATACACCCCGGATGTGACGCCAGTCCATGAACTTTCCACAGACAAAACACACTATGTCTAAGTTGATGTTAGTTGTCAGCCGACTTGCGTTTGATTGAATGAGATTTGGATTCAACACAATCGATTCAAGTGACCAGTTAAACTAGTAACTACAAGAATTCAATAATACAGTTGAGGTCATAAGTTCACATACATCTGGCAGAATCTGTAAAATGTTGTTAATTATTATTTTTTATTATTATTTTTTTTTTAAGTTAGAGGGATCATAAAAATAGCATTTTTAAAATTATTTAGTACAGCCCTGAATAAGCTATTTCACATTACAGATGTTTACATATAGTCCACAAGACACAATAATAACTGAATTTATATAAATTAACCAGTTGAAAAATTTACATACGCTTGATTCTTAATACTGTGTGTCGTTACCTGGATGATCATTGATTGTTTTATGTTTTGTGATAGTTGTTCATGAGTCCCTTGTTTGTCCTGAGCAGTTAAACTGCCCACTGTTCTTCAGAAAAATCCTCCAGGTCCTACACATTTTTTACTTTTCCAGCATCTTCTGCATACTTGACCCCTTTCCATCAGTGACTATATGATGTTGAGATCCATCTTTTCACGCTGAGGACAACGGAGGGACTCGTACACAACTATTACAAAAGCTGCAAACAGTCACTGATGCTCAAGAAGGCATTGTGTTTTGCCTTGCCTCGTTTATACCCATTTGCCGATCGCCTGACCGTTTGCCTGTTTGATCAGGACTGTGTTTCATGATTTGGATTTGCCTGCCTCTCTCTTATAATAAAGCTCTTAACTGCATTTGCATCCGTCCTAACGTCCAATAAGGGACAGGAGCAAAGATTTATCTTCATTAAAGATCAGATGATGCGTGTGTGCGTTCGTGTGTGTGTGTGCGTGTGTTCCCTTCCCAGTCCTATTTAATAATCCTGTCGTCACAGTTTATTGACATTTGATGGCTGGTTTCCATAGTGATGTACTTTTACTGTTCTGTGTGTATATTTTTTTATTATCTACAATTCCCTGGGGCAATCGCTGCCGTTTGTCCTGTTTCCCCAATCTTATTTTATCTTTACTAGATTTGTTCATTCACATTTCCTTGTTAAGTTTCAAACGTAATAATTCACAGTAATTAATTTGTGAAATTTTAATTGTATTTTATTTTTTTCTAGATTAAATATCTTTATTGTAAGGGAAAAAAAGTTTTTCTCTGTATGCCTGTCTTTAGGTCTCTCTGTGTTTATTTTTGTTTCTTCATCATTGTATTTATCATCATGCCAAGAGAATCATCAAACATCAAAGAACTATAATATAAAGTATAGGTTATATTAATGTCCTCAGAGAGGAATAGAAGCTCTCATTCTCTCTCTCTCTCTCTCTCTCTCTCTCTCTCTCTCTCTCTCTCTCATACACACACACACACACACACACTCACATACACACTCACACACAACTCAGTATTAAGTATTATGAGAGTGTGTCTGTGTGTGAGAGACTTATTCATGCCGCTGAGTGCTGTGCATTACTGAACACTTCAGAAACACACACTGCATGAGATAATCAAATGTAATCTCATTTCACAAGAGTGTGTGTTTCCATTCACTCAGACCCAATTTTTCAGTTCACAACACACACACACACACACACACACACACACAGAATTATGTGTTAAAAGATTCATTAATGTTGGCAGTGTTTGAGACTCAAATATACTTTAAATTAGAGAGGAGGGGTAAGACAGATGTAGAGTGAGAGAGACAGAGGAAAGACAGACAGACAGATTTAGGGGACGGAAAAGTTGTGTATTACTCATGTTGTTCATGTCTGTTTTTTAGAGTGTATTATTAATGGTGTAGTCATAGCGATCGTTTATGTAGTTCTGCATAATTGTTTGATATTGTATAGATTTTTTGGTGTGTTTGCTGGGAACCAGGTTTAACACGTTGCTGTTGTTATTATTGTGTTATTATTGTTTACAAACGTACTGCAGTGTGCTATTAATGTGCTATAGGAGTATATATATGGATTTGTTAGTGTGTTGCAGGTGTTTAACTGTGTCATGGGTGTCATTAGTGGTAGAGATCGACCGAAAGCATTTTTTTCTATAATCAGTTATCGGTTTTGTAATATCGGAGCCACCGATAAATGGTGTTTTGAAAATTGCACACAGGACCGACTCTGAGGTGAGACGAGTCAACAACGGTGTGCGCAGGTAAAGTATACTTGCTTTGCTTTAGTTAATAAACTTTATTTAAACTTTATTTATTCATTAACATAGTCATTACTGTACAAATTAGATGTGTTACGTAAATGCTTGATATGTGGTTGAAGCAGCTTGGCACTAAGAAATAGAGACAAACTCACGGAGTCACGTTATCTGTTTACCTCATCAAAGCTTTTATTTTAAAAATGACATTTTTGTAAGAGCGCACTTCATTTATTTCTCTTCTTCTTCTTATTATTATTATTATTTAAATTATTATTATCGTACTCTTTCAGACCCCTCTATTTATAGGTCTATAAATAAGAGTTTGTTTTGTATACAAGGAGGAAGTGAAATTGACAGAATTGTTATAAATGAAACGGTTTGTTCAGTTCAGTTATCGTTGTGTCAAAAACAGAAGTAAAACAATGAATAAATATCGGTTCTGCATGTCAGTTATCAGGCACATAAACTTGCAAATAATCGGTAGCGGTTATGAAAAATGAATATCGGTCGATTTCTAATTAATGGGTAACATTTTAGCAGTATTCAGTGTTTATTACGGAGTTATTAATGAATAATAAGTGAATAATGCAGGTGTGCTGTTGGTAATATTGTTTCCTGTCAATGTTACAGATGTGATTACTTTTTTTGCTATGAGTGTGTTACATTGAGGGTGTCATTGATGTGTCACAGGTGTGTTGTAGGTGTTATAATGTAATATGGGTGCTATTAATATTGTTTTAAGCTTCTACAAGCTATTACCGTGTGTATAATGCTAACACAAGTGAGTTATTAGACACTACTGGTGTGTATTAGTGTCTTGTAGATTTGTATAATTAGTGCTTTTTTATATATATATATATATATATATATATATATATATATATATATATATATATATATATATATTTATATATATATATACACACACACACACACAACACTCTACATTAGTATGTTAAAAGTGTGTTATTAGGTGTTATTACTGTGTGTTTGAATGTGTGTTACATGTGCATAATTAGATATTTCTAGTCTGTTATTTGTCTATTACAGGTGTGTAATTCCAGTTGTTTGCTTTTATAATCTTTCCCACAACTCTGCAGTCGTGTTTTGCTTTGTTATTGGTTTGTGTTTTGGTGTGTTATGGACATTGTGTTGGTCTGTGTGTGTTTTGTAGGTGAACAGATGGAACTTCCTGTTTGCCTTTATCGCAGTTCCTGCCATTCTGCAGTTGTGTGTTTTGCCATTTTTGCCGGAGAGTCCGCGATTCCTGCTGATGGAGCGCAGAGACGAAGCTCGAGCTGAAAAAGGTACATCTTCCTCATCTTCATCATCAGCAGCCACAATCAAAGTGACTTGGATCATGCCTGAGTTAACTAATTGCATGTAGCCTGATATCACTCTTAAGGCACATATCTATGTCCCATTCACACACACACTCACACACACATGTTAGCAGAGCTACCATGTAAGGCGGCAGCTTGCCATCAGGAGCAACTTTGGGTTCAGTGTCTTGCCCAAGGACACCGGTATGTGGAGTCATGTGGGCCAGGAATCGATCCACCAACCCTGCAATTAGTGGACAACCCGGTCTACCACCTGAGCCACATCATCACTATTATAACCACCATCATCAAAATCACCATCGTCATCACTATTATAACCTTCATCGCCATCGTCATCTCTATTATAACCATCATCACTATTATAACCATCACCATCGTCATCACTATTATAACATCACCATCGTCATCTCTATTATAACCATCACCATCGTCATCTCTATTATAACCATCACCACTATTATAACCATCACCATCGTCATCACTATTATAACCATCACCATCGTCATCTCTATTATAACCATCACCATCGTCATCTCTATTATAACCATCATCACTATTATAACCATCACCATCGTCATCACTATTATAACATCACCATCGTCATCTCTATTATAACCATCTCCATCGTCATCACTATTATAACAATCACCATCGTCATCTCTATTATAACCATCACCATCGTCATCTCTATTATAACCATCACCATCATCACTATAACCATCACCATCGTCATCACTATTATAACCATCACCATCGTCATCTCTATTATAACCATCACCATCGTCATCACTAGTATAACATCACCATCGTCATCTCTATTATAACCATCACCATCGTCATCTCTATTATAACCATCACCATCGTCATCTCTATTATAACCTTCATCACCATCGTCATCTCTATTATAACCATCATCACCAGCATCACTATTATAACCATCACCATCGTCATCACTATTATAACCATCACCATCGTCATCACTATTATAACAATCACCATCGTCATCACTATTATAACCTTCATCACCATCGTCATCTCTATTATAACCATCATCACTATTATAACCATCACCATCGTCATCACTATTATAACCATCACCATCGTCATCACTATTATAACAATCACCATCGTCATCACTATTATAACCTTCATCACCATCGTCATCTCTATTATAACCATCATCACTATTATAACCATCACCATCGTCATCTCTATTATAACCATCACCATCATCTCTATTATAACCATCACCATCGTCATCACTATTATAACCATCACCATCGTCATCTCTATTATAACCATCACCATCTCTATTATAACCATCACCATCGTCATCTCTATTATCACCATCGTCATCTCTATTATAACCATCACCATCGTCATCTCTATTATAACCATCACCATCGTCATCACTATTATAATATCACCATCGTCATCTCTATTATAACCATCACCATCGTCATCACTATTATAACCACCACCATCTCTATTATAACAATCACCATCGTCATCTCTATTATCACCATCGTCATCTCTATTATCACCATCACCATCGTCATCTCTATTATAACCATCACCATCGTCATCACTATTATAACATCACCATCGTCATCACTATTATAACCATCACTATCGTCATCACTATTATAACAATCACCATCATCTCTATTATAACCATCACCATCGTCATCTCTATTATAACCATCACCGTCATCTCTATTATAACCATCACCATCGTCATCTCTATTATAACCATCACCGTCGTCATCTCTATTATCACCATCGTCATCTCTATTATCACCATCGTCATCACTATTATAACAATCACCATCGTCATCACTATTATAACCTTCATCGCCATCATCATCTCTATTATAACCATCATCACCATCATCACTATTATAACATCACCATCGTCATCACTATTATAACCACCACCATCTCTATTATAACCATCACCATCGTCATCTCTATTATCACCATCGTCATCTCTATTATAACCATCACCATCGTCATCACTATTATAACCTTCATCGCCATCGTCATCTCTATTATAACCATCATCACCATTATAACCATCACCATCGTCATCACTATTATAACATCACCATCGTCATCACCATTATAACCATCACCATAGTCATCACTATTATAACCATCACCATAGTCATCACTATTATAACCATCACCATCGTCATCTCTATTATAACCACCACCATCTCTATTATAACCATCACCATCATCATCTCTATTATCACCATCGTCATCACTATTATCACCATCGTCATCTCTATTACAACCATCACCATCGTCATCACTATTACAACCATCACCATCGTCATCTCTATTATAACCATCACCATCGTCATCTCTATTATAACCATCACCATCGGCATCACTATTATAACCATCACCATCGTCATCTCTATTATAACCACCACCATCTCTATTATCACCATCACCAACGTCATCTCTATTATAACCATCACCATCATCATCTCTATTATCACCATCGTCATCTCTATTATAACCATCACCAACGTCATCTCTATTATAACCATCACCATCGTCATCACTATTATAACCTTCATCGCTATCGTCATCTCTATTATAACCATCATCACCGTCATCACTATTATAACCATCACCATCGTCATCACTATTATAACATCACCATCGTCATCACTATTATAACCATCGCCATCGTCATCTCTATTATAACCATCATCACCATCATCACTATTATAACCATCACCATCGTCATCACTATTATAACATCACCATCGTCATCACTATTATAACATCACCATCGTCATCACTATTATAACCATCACCATTGTCATCACTATTATAACCATCGCCATCGTCATCTCTATTATAACCATCATCACCATCATCACTATTATAACCATCACCATCGTCATCACTATTATAACCATCACCATCGTCATCACTATTATAACCATCACCATCGTCATCACTATTATAACCATCACCATCGTCATCACTATTATAACCATCACCATCGTCATCACTATTATAACCATCACCATCGTCATCTCTATTATAACCATCACCATCGTCATCTCTATTATAACCATCACCATCGTCATCTCTATTATAACCATCGTCATCACTTTTATAACCATCACCATCGTCATCACTATTATAACCTTCAGCGCCATCGTCATCTCTATTATAACCATCATCACCATCATCACTATTATAACCATCACCATCGTCATCTCTATTATAACCATCATCACCATCATCACTATTATAACCATCACCATCGTCATCACTATTATAACCTTCATCGCCATCGTCATCTCTATTATAACCATCATCACCGTCATCACTATTATAACCATCACCATCGTCATCACTATTATAACATCACCATCGTCATCACTATTATAACCATCGCCATCGTCATCTCTATTATAACCATCATCACCATCATCACTATTATAACCATCACCATCGTCATCACTATTATAACATCACCATCGTCATCACTATTATAACATCACCATCGTCATCACTATTATAACCATCACCATCGTCATCTCTATTATAACCATCACCATCGTCATCTCTATTATAACCATCACCATCGGCATCACTATTATAACCATCACCATCGTCATCTCTATTATAACCACCACCATCTCTATTATAACCATCACCATCATCATCTCTATTATCACCATCGTCATCACTATTATCACCATCACCAACGTCATCTCTATTATAACCATCACCATCATCTCTATTATCACCATCGTCATCTCTATTATAACCATCACCAACGTCATCTCTATTATAACCATCACCATCGTCATCACTATTATAACCATCATCACTATTATAACCGTCACCATCGTCATCTATATTATAACCATCACCATCGTCATCACTATTATAACCTTCATCGCCATCGTCATCTCTATTATAACCATCATCACCATCATCACTATTATAACCATCACCATCGTCATCTCTATTATAACCTTCATCGCCATCGTCATCTCTATTATAACCATCACCGTCATCACTATTATAACCATCACCATCGTCATCACTATTATAACATCACCATCGTCACTATTATAACCATCGCCATCGTCATCTCTATTATAACCATCGCCATCGTCATCTCTATTATAACCATCATCACCATCATCACTATTATAACCATCACCATCGTCATCACTATTATAACCTTCATCGCCATCGTCATCTGTATTATAACCATCACCGTCATCACTATTATAACCATCACCATCGTCATCACTATTATAACATCACCATCGTCACTATTATAACCATCGCCATCGTCATCTCTATTATAACCATCATCACCATCATCACTATTATAACCATCACCATCGTCATCACTATTATAACATCACCATCGTCATCACTATTATAACCATCGCCATCGTCATCTCTATTATAACCATCATCGCCATCATCACTATTATAACCATCACCATCGTCATCACTATTATAACATCACCATCGTCATCTCTATTATAACCATCACCAACGTCATCTCTATTATAACCATCACCATCGTCATCACTATTATAACCATCATCACTATTATAACCGTCACCATCGTCATCTATATTATAACCATCACCATCGTCATCACTATTATAACCTTCATCGCCATCGTCATCTCTATTATAACCATCATCACCGTCATCACTATTATAACCATCACCATCGTCATCACTATTATAACATCACCATCGTCATCACTATTATAACCATCGCCATCGTCATCTCTATTATAACCATCATCACCATCATCACTATTATAACCATCACCATCGTCATCACTATTATAACCATCACCATCGTCATCACTATTATAACCATCACCATCGTCATAACTATTATAACCATCACCATCGTCATCTCTATTATAACCATCACCATCGTCATCTCTATTATAACCATCGTCATCACTTTTATAACCATCACCATCGTCATCACTATTATAACCTTCATCGCCATCGTCATCTCTATTATAACCATCACCGTCATCACTATTATAACCATCACCATCGTCATCACTATTATAACATCACCATCGTCACTATTATAACCATCGCCATCGTCATCTCTATTATAACCATCGCCATCGTCATCTCTATTATAACCATCATCACCATCATCACTATTATAACCATCACCATCGTCATCACTATTATAACCTTCATCGCCATCGTCATCTGTATTATAACCATCACCGTCATCACTATTATAACCATCACCATCGTCATCACTATTATAACATCACCATCGTCACTATTATAACCATCGCCATCGTCATCTCTATTATAACCATCATCACCATCATCACTATTATAACCATCACCATCGTCATCACTATTATAACATCACCATCGTCATCACTATTATAACCATCGCCATCGTCATCTCTATTATAACCATCATCGCCATCATCACTATTATAACCATCACCATCGTCATCACTATTATAACATCACCATCGTCATCTCTATTATAACCATCACCAACGTCATCTCTATTATAACCATCACCATCGTCATCACTATTATAACCATCATCACTATTATAACCGTCACCATCGTCATCTATATTATAACCATCACCATCGTCATCACTATTATAACCTTCATCGCCATCGTCATCTCTATTATAACCATCATCACCGTCATCACTATTATAACCATCACCATCGTCATCACTATTATAACATCACCATCGTCATCACTATTATAACCATCGCCATCGTCATCTCTATTATAACCATCATCACCATCATCACTATTATAACCATCACCATCGTCATCACTATTATAACCATCACCATCGTCATCACTATTATAACCATCACCATCGTCATAACTATTATAACCATCACCATCGTCATCTCTATTATAACCATCACCATCGTCATCTCTATTATAACCATCGTCATCACTTTTATAACCATCACCATCGTCATCACTATTATAACCTTCAGCGCCATCGTCATCTCTATTATAACCATCATCACCGTCATCACTATTATAACCATCACCATCGTCATCTCTATTATAACCATCATCACCATCATCACTATTATAACCATCACCATCGTCATCACTATTATAACCATCACCATCGTCCTCACTATTATAACCATCACCATCGTCATCACTATTATAACAATCACCATCGTCATCACTATTATAACCTTCATCGCCATCGTCATCTCTATAACCATCATCACCATTATCACTATTATAACCATCACCATCGTCATCTCTATTATAACCATCACCATCGTCATCTCTATTATAACCATCACCATCGCCATCGGCATCACTATTATAACCATCACCATCGTCATCTCTATTATAACCACCACCATCTCTATTATAACCATCACCATCATCATCTCTATTATCACCATCGTCATCACTATTATCACCATCACCAACGTCATCTCTATTATAACCATCACCATCATCATCTCTATTATCACCATCGTCATCACTATTATCACCATCACCAACGTCATCTCTATTATAACCATCACCATCATCATCTCTATTATCACCATCGTCATCTCTATTGATCACCAACGTCATCTCTATTATAACCATCACCATCGTCATCACTATTATAACCATCATCACTATTATAACCGTCACCATCGTCATCTACATTATAACCATCACCATCGTCATCACTATTATAACCTTCATCGCCATCGTCATCTCTATTATAACCATCATCACCGTCATCACTATTATAACCATCACCATCGTCATCACTATTATAACATCACCATCGTCATCACTATTATAACCATCGACATCGTCATCTCTATTTTAACCATCATCACCATCATCACTATTATAACCATCACCATCTTCATCACTATTACAACATCACCATCGTCATCTCTATTATAACCATCACCATCGTCATCACTATTATAACATCACCATCGTCATCACTATTATAACCATAGCCATCGTCATCTCTATTATAACCATCATCACCATCATCACTATTATAACCATCACCATCGTCATCACTATTATAACATCACCATCGTCATCACTATTATAACATCACCATCGTCATCACTATTATAACCATCACCATCGTCATCACTATTATAACCATCGCCATCGTCATCTCTATTATAACCATCGCCATCGTCATCTCTATTATAACCATCATCACCATCATCACTATTATAACCATCACCATCGTCATCACTATTATAACCATCACCATCGTCATCTCTATTATAACCATCACCATCGTCATCTCTATTATAACCATCGTCATCACTTTTATAACCATCACCATCGTCATCACTATTATAACCTTCAGCGCCATCGTCATCTTTATTATAACCATCATCACCATCATCACTATTATAACCATCACCATCGTCATCACTATTATAACATCACCATCGTCATCACTATTATAACCATCACCATCGTCCTCACTATTATAACCATCACCATCGTCATCACTATTATAACAATCATCGTCATCACTATTATAACCTTCATCGCCATCGTCATCTCTATAACCATCATCACCATTATCACTATTATAACCATCACCATCGTCATCTCTATTATAACCATCACCATCGTCATCTCTATTATAACCATCGTCATCACTATTATAACCATCACCATCGTCATCTCTATTATAACCATCGTCATTTCTATTATAACCATCACCATCGTCATCTCTATTATAACCATCACCATGTCATCTCTATTATAACCATCACCATCGTCATCACTATTATAACCATTACCATAAAAATCACCATCACTATTATAACCATCGCCATCGTCATCTCTATTATAACGATCACCATCAAAATCACCATCATCACTATTATAACCATCGCCATCGTCATCTCTATTATCACCATCATCATAACTATTATAACCATCATCACCATCGTCATCACTATTATAACCATCACCGTCAAAATCACCACTATTATAACCATCGCCATCGTCATCTCTATTATAACCATCATCATCACTATTATAACCATCATCACCATCGTCATCACTATTATAACCATCACCATCGGCATCACCATTGTCATCACTATTATAACCATCACCATCATCACTATTATAACCATCACCATCGTCATCTCGATTATAACCATCACCATTGTCATCACTGTCACTCTCTTCATCATTATTATAATATAATTTGATAATAGACGCAAGTTTGTTAATGTCAGGTTGTAATTTCCGCCACTGTTAAAAAAAAAAAAAAAAGAAAAGAAGGAAAAACACACTAAACTTGTTTTAATGTATATGACTGTATTATAATTTGGGCGTTTAAGGGGTTAAGGGTTTTTTTTGTTGTTGTTGTTTGCTTCCTCTGTCCTCTTCCTACACACTTTTTTCTTTGTGGCTCTCCTGGCTATTTCCACAGCGTATTTACATTTTTCTTTCAGGCCTGTTTAAAGCTTGCATGCATCCACACATCAGGGTCATAGATTAAACCCGGAGCTTTGGCTGTGTTCCAATTCAAAGGTCTCTAAAGATAAGTTAATGATTACAAAACAGTTTGTTAAATAAAAGTTAAAGCTACTTTTCTGCCTTTGTCTGAAATCAGAAAGATCATGTGAAGAATAAAACGGTTCAGGAGTACTGGGGGTTCCGTGATGGGCATTTGATGTGGTTCTCCCTTGTTTGAAGTTACTCCTTTTTTCTTTTTAAAATGTTTTTTCTGACATAATGTTCCCCAAAAAAATTCTTACAAAGCTTCTGGTCTGTGTTTAGTGCTTTAGGTCAAAGCAAGTTGTTTGCTTTAAACTCTTTGATTGAGTCTCTGTAGAATGGACCCGAATGACAGAATGAGGTCAGAAACCCAGTATTGTTGTCTTTATCTCTTTTGACATCATTAAATAATTGAGAAGCATCGCTAAAGGCAATCCCTTTAAAGACTGTGTGTTTTGAGGCCTGGGTGAAAGTCCAGCTTTATAATGTCTGGGTGTTTAAGACCTGGCCAAAATACCAGCTTCTCAGGAGTGTGTATTTAAGATTTGGAGGAAGGCCCAGCTCCGTCAAACATGTGTTCGAGACTTTGCCAAAAAAATCCAGTTTCCAGCAGAGTGTTGACACTTGGCTGGACTCCATTTTCCTTGGTAAAGCATTTGAGACTTGGCAGAAAGGCCAAGTCCCTCAGGAGTATATGTTTAAGACTTGGATGAAGCTCCAGCATCCTAATTGATGCAAGTGTTAGATTTAGAAGTTTGTGTTTGAGATGTAGTAGAAAGTCTCTGTCAGGAGTGTGTGATAATTAATGGCACAGCTTCCTTAATAGCACAGAATCCATCTCCATCAGAGATATGTGTATTTGGGACTGGGTTAAAGGTATAGCACTTTCAGAACCAAGTGATTTTGTTGCCTAAAGTGTATGGTTGAGATGTGGAATAGGGTCCACCTCAGTCAGGAGTGCTTGTTTGAGACGTGCCTTTGTTAAGAGTGTATGTTTAGACTTGACTGATGGTACATCTTCCTCAGTAGCACATGGTTGAGAATTGGCTGAAGGTATAATACTGTCAGAAATGTGTTGGGGTTTTTGTTTTATTGCCTTGGCTGAAGGTCCAGCTACCCAAGGAGTGTGTGATTGAGATCAGGCCGAGGTGCTCGCTGCTTCTGTTTTCTTACTTCTTCCATTCTTTGAATGTGAAGTGAACTTGCAGATGGTCGGAAAAAATCTATTGTTTTGACCATTTGTTTTAAGACTTGTTTTAATGTTTTTTTCCCCCACTCTGTCTGGTACACTCAGCAGTGAAGAGGCACAGAGGGTCTTGGGACTGGGGTGGGCTGAAAGGTCGTCGGCCACCCAGTACATCCCCATGTCCCAGTTCCTTACTTCTTTCTTCCAATTCCTAAAACAGCCGCTTTCGCACAACTCACATTTTTGTGTTGACATTACAGTTCCGCAGAAGCGAGAAAAGCAAAAAAGAGGTCACGAGTAACTCTGTGAGCATAAGGAGCTTGAGAGATCCACAGAATAAACGTAGCTTGGACACTTCACAAAGCTGAAATTTATGGTGGAGTAGCGAGGCATCTGAAATCCCTTTTGGAGTTTGCCTAAAGGCAAAGTGTAGATGCTGCAAACATGTGGGAAAGCTTTCTCTTATGAAGTTAATCAAAGCTTTACATTTAGAAGAAACCCAACACTGCTCATCACCCTCAGAACACCATCCTCACATTGAAGCATGGTGGTGGTAGCCTGGTGTTTTGGGGATCAGCGGGGACTAGGAATCCGGTCATGATTTAGGATGGGATGGATGAATACAGGGCAGTGGTAGAATGAAAACCTACACCTGATTGTTTCACACCCCAGACTTCAATCCGGTTGAGAATCTGCTACAAGTATGAAAATTGAAGTTTATACTTTCCTTTCAGTCGGACAGAGTTAGAGCAGTTTTATCAAGAAAGAGTGGGCCAGAATCTCATGGGGCCTCATGTTTGAACGTAATCCAATAAGCCAAACCTGGAAAGATGCAATAACCTCTGTGGGAGGCTGCAGTGGATGAGTCATTTCTGAGTAACATAAGATGTGCCTTTGTCTAATTACCCCATTTTTAACCTGCTCATATTATTTACACATATTTACAAGACTCTGGTAATCTACTCTTCCTGAACTTTTCCAAAAGAAAAAGCTCACAAACCACAAAGTTATAGGATTAGCACAGTTAAGCGACAAAATGAGGAAAAAAGCTTGATGTCCATGGAAAAGAATAAAAGAGTAAAGTCCAGAGGGACTCGGAAATGAAGGAACTGCTGGCCATCCATGCCGAAGGCAAAAATCTTTGTCGGATGAATAGCATGGTAAATTGATAGGGTTTCCAGCCTGGTGTAATGATAAAAGCAGAAGAATTCTCTTAAAAGTCAGAACTGTCTTTTAGTCATTGGCTTTATCACAATCTTGGATTGCAGTTTTGTTCATTAAAAATTCGCTTTAAATTACACATCATCCTAGCTCCACTTAACCTGATTTTACCTTACTCTCTAAGCATTAAAAAACACAAATATGTGAGTGTGTAAAGCGAGTGTTCTTCAAATTTCCTTTTTGAATGATCATTCTGCTGTGAATTGTACACACAATGTAGAACTTTTTGCGGGGTCTGAAATGTAATACTTCCACACAACATATTGATTGAAAGACCTGCTGGTCCGACATATTACACACAGCTGGATCCGACACTCGCCCACACTTTCACTCCTCGTCTGCGATTTAATTCAGCGAATCGCCTCATTATGCATATAATATGCCAGCTCTAGTCAAGGACACCAGTGCTGATGGCTTTAATTAAGCACCGCTGCCAGTCTGTTTTTGATTTTTCTTTTTTTCTAGTTTGCTGTTATGTTGTTCACTGAAAATTTGCCTGACCATCTGAAGGACATGGCTACCATGATAACACGTAGCACCAGCACACACTTTAGCCTGCATCATTATTTTAATGAATCTGCCATGAGAGAACAGGTTCTGTGTAGAGGTGATGACCAACAGTAAACAGACTAAACCGTTCCTGTTTTTTTGCACTAAACTCTTGCTGGAAAGTTTCATGTTATACATCAGTGTGAAGTGAGAATTAAAAAACAAAAAAACAAAGGTTTTGTAGTTGTAGCTGTTAAAATATATGCTTGGAGCAGAAAATAACTTGGATGCGCAACACCAAAACAATAAACACTGTTTATGTGTATTCCAAACCCCCCCGCCCCACCCCGTCCCCACCAATCAAGATCATTAAAAGTGTGATAAAAATAGATTACATCCTGCACACACATTGTGATTTCATGACCTTGATGTAGTTGTATTCATGAAGTAACTTGTCGTTTTACGATATACAACAATAAAATGTAAAGGAACGGCATTCTTCTTTGCAGGACCTCTCAAGCTCCATTAGGTTGGATGGGGAGCATCGGTGCACAGCCATTTTCAGATCTCTCCAGAGGTGTTCAATCGGATTCAAGTCTGGGCTCTGGCTGGGCCACTCAAGGACATTCACAGAGTTGTCCTGTAGCCACTCGTTTGTTATCTTGGCTGTATTCTTAGGGTCCTTGTCCTGTTGGAAGATGAACCTTCACCCCAGTCTGAGGTCCAGAGTGCTCTGGAGCAGGTTTTCATCAAGGATGTCTCTGTACATTGCTGTATTCATCTTTCCCTCGATCCTGATTAGTCTCCCAGTTCCTGCCGCTGAAAAACATCCCCACAGCATGATGCTGCCCCACCATGCTTCACTGTAGGGATGGTATTGGCCAGGTGATGAGTGGTGCCTGGTTTCCTCCAGACATGACGCTAGCCATTCAGGCCAAAGAGTTCAATCTTTGTTCAATCTTTGATCTGAGAGTCCTTCAGGTGCCTTTTGGCAAACTCCAGACGGGCTATCATGAGCCTTTTACTGAGGAGTGGCTTCCATCTGGCCACTCTACCATTCAGGCCTGACTCATGGAGTTCTGCAGAGATGGTTGTTCTTCTGGAAGGTTCTCCTCTCTCCACAGAGACACACTGGAGCTCTGTCAGAGTGACCATCGGGTTTTTGGTCACCTCCCTGACTAAGGCCCTTCTCCCCAGATCGTTCAGTTTGGCTGGGCGGCCAGCTCTAGGAAGAGTCCTGCTGCTTCCAAACTTCTTCCATTTACAGATGATGGAGGCCACTGTGCTCATTGGGACCTTCAATGCTGCATAAATGTTTCTGTACCCTTCCCCAGATCTGTGCCTCGATACAATCCTGTCTCTGAGGTCTACAGACAATTCCTTGGTCTTCATGGCTTGGTCTGTGTTCTGACATGCATTGTTAACTGTGGGACCTTATATAGACAAGTGTGTGCCTTTCCAAATCATGTCCAATCAACCGAATTTACCACAGGTGGACTCCACTCAAGTTGTAGAAACATCTCAAGGATGATCAGTGGAAACAGGATGCACCTGAGCTCAATTTTGAGTGTCATGGAAAAGGCTGTGAATACTTATGTACATGTGCTTTTTTTTTTTTTTTTTAATAAATTTGCAAAGATTTCAAACAAACTTCTTTCACGTTGTCATTATGGGTATTGTTTGTAGAATTTTGAGGAAACTAATTAATTTAATCCATACTGGAATAAGCTTGTAACATAACAAAATGTGGGGAAAATGAAGCGCTGTGAATACTTTCCGGATGCACTGTATTTCTTCACTCAGGATTTCCTATCATTATTCTTAGAGAGATTATAGGCAAGTGATTTACATATGATTACAGCAGCAGTTGTTTAATACATTTCTACAGTATCCAGGTGATATTATCCACTGAATCAAGGGTGAGACTTGGGCATAAACTAAACTATCATCCAAATAAAAACAAAAGACAGTTTCATGTATAACACCATTTTTCTGCTCACATAAAAGCAGAAGAAATATAGCCATTCCCAAAACAAATGCCTCTCAACCCCATTTCTCCCTGGTGGTATAGATATTTCATATCTACAATGAATTTTAAAAAAATGTCTAGTATCTAACATCTAGCAGCTACTAAATAAAGTTTATTAAGTGTCTTGACAGTTGAATCTGAGATGACCGTAATCCGGCTCTCGGATTCATTCATCATTCTCTTTTAACTTCACCAAGAAACATACAAACTAGGTAAAAGATACATGACCTCTGAACATAAACATCTGCAAGGTTTTGCAAAGAAACATTAATATCAAAGAGACCACCTGTTTTTAGCCTGGTTTCTTGCCTACTTTTCTCATCTCCTGGTCCATCTCATGCACCTGATCACTATTAACATCTGTTCTTATTTCTTCGGAATTACCCTGCATATAAATGCCCACTGGTTGGTCCTTGGGTTTTGTGAAGCCCTCATTTACAAGCTAATTAATAAAGAGTTAATAATGAGTATCTGCACTTACGTCCACCCATCATTAACACAACCAGAACAAAAGGGATGTATATGCACAGACCGAAATTTAATGAGGCTAATTACCAGGACATGGAGTCAGGGCAGGAGCAGGTGTTAAATGCAATACTTACTGGAACATTTTACAGTGGGTTGGAATTTTACTGACACACTTGCTTGGTCTCATAAATTCTGCCTTTAAATCACTGTCCATGATGCTGAAAGTTAACCGAAAATCACTTTGTGGTGGTAAAAGTTCGGAATGTTTTAATTCACAGATTCACATTTTAGTGTTTTCCTGCTCTATCATACCCACTTCAACTCAGGTAGGGCTGATAATTAGCTGAATAGTTTAATTAGATGTGTTGGAAATAGGGAAAAAATACATTACCACTGGTGCTTTTGCACTGCACGGTACGGCCTGACTCGACTCGACTCTGCTCGCTTTTGGGGGCTTTTTCGAATGTGGATAGTACCTGGTACTTTTTTTAGTACCACCTCGGTCAGGGTTCCAAGCGAGCCGAGCTGATACTAAATGTGAGCCATGCACTTTCTCCTTAACGAGTGGTTCTGTATTTGGCCTGAATAAATGTGTCATTTAATACATACTTTGCGTACGGTAATATTCTATTAATCGAAAATTATGTATAATTAATCTCATTACAGATAAAATTACAACAAAGGTTTCTGTCTTAGTTTTTTACATCTTGCTTGTTACTGATTTCCAAACAAGTGTTTATCGAAGTCACTCCTGTAGTGGCTGAATATAACTTAGTCATATCGAGCACTACGTAGGTCCTAGAACGCTGTTATTTTACATCCTTTATAGGGTCCATGTTCAGTGGACAGGAAAGGCATTTGGAATACGGCCTGACCGTGTATTTGTACAGGGCTTCTATAATGCAACATTATTCCTGCGTAAAGGCGAGTGGAAGATGGCACCCAGGTTGAGGCGGCACTATACTGCAGTGGAAAAGCAAGCTCAGTGTGCCGTACCGTACAGTGGACAAGTGGCAATAGGGTACATAGGGTTCTCTATGACCAGGGTTGGGGACCTGTGGTGCAGTCAAAAATTTCTGATGATTAAATGGGCATGATCTGGTATGTCTGTAGTCAAAATCTTCAATATGTTCTACATACAATATACGGCCAAAAACAGTATGTGGACGATGTCTGACCATTCCAAAAAGAATGGGCAGTAGTATGGAGTTGGTCCCCTGTTTGCCGTTAAAATAACCTCCACTCTTCTGGGAAGGCTTTCCAGTAGATTTTGGAGCGTGGCTGTAGGGATTTGTGCTCATTCAGCCACAAGAGCGTTAGTGAGATCAGGCCCTGATGTCAACTGTGAAGGCTGGTGCACAGTCACCTTTCCAGTTCATCCCAAAGGTGTTCAGTTGGGTTGAGTTCAGAGCTCAGGTCACTTGAATTCCTCCACATCAACCCTGGCAAACCATGTTTTTATGGAACTCACTTTGTGCACAGCAGCACTGTCATGCTGGAACAGGTTTGGACCCACTATTTCCAGTGAAGGGAAATTGTAAAGACATGCTATGCAATTATGTGCTTCCAACTTTGGGGCAAAAGTTTGAAGAAGTCCCACATATGGGTGTGATGGTCAGGTTTCCACATACTTTTGGCCACACACACACACGCACACGTTGTTTAGAATAGTCTACAAGAAATTTAAAATGTTGAAATAAATAACCATAGTAGCCAATCCTATATGTTATCATTCATAAATATGATATATTTAAGTTTTTCTGTTTGTTTGTTTGTTTTTTTTTACAGTTATAGTCAGCTTATCCATTTTCTGTTCAATAATCCATACAAAAACCCATAGAAGCATGTTGTAAATGCTGGAGCATTTTTAAAAAATGATAATGTTCTATTGCACCTCATTAAGCAGCTTGTGTCCTGACAACATAATAGTATTACAGTATGAGTGGCTTGAAGTGTATGTACTCTGGGCATTTTGGTGTATGTGTTATGGATTTTACTTAGGCAATGAAGAAGACACTAGACTGGCAATGTTGGAAACATATAGTGTATTGCTTATCAGTTTTGGTTTAAAATGCCCTCTGCCTGCTGTAGTGTGTGTCTGAGACCAATTCACACCAGTGGTTCTGAAGCAATGCAGCACGCGTCACACACAGCAGTTATGCTTCCATTCTAACAAGTGTTTCATTCCACAGCAGCAGCATTAGGGGTGAGTAAAACATGAGCCCTTGCTAGCATCATTGACGAACTCTATAGCAATAGACTCTAAACACACTAACCAAGGGCATAACTATGGTATGGACATTGGGGGGGGGTACAAGCCCAACAGCCTGGGGAAATTGTAGGGTGCTGTGGAAGTCCTGTCTCCATTTCTTACAGACTGAGCTGCTAAAATATATCAACGAACTTGCGTTGAGTACGGACGCAACCAAGTGTAAAATTTCGGGGGGGGGGCACACACCTATTTTCCTTAACAAACGGAAAGATATTAAAAAGGAATAGACATAAATAAATAGAATAGATGAAGAAAAGACAGATCCATTGGCAGGGTTCATTAAAGGGGGACATATAGAAAATATTTTGTATTGTATATGGGGGGGGGGGGGGGGCAGATTGGTATTCCCTCAACATTGGGGGACATGGCCCCCCCAAAGAATGCATGGTTACACCCATGACACTAATACACTTTCTATACACAGTGGACTCAACTTAGTTTCGGAGTGTAGCTGTATGATTCTGTTGTTAGGTTTGGGTAGGCATGGGAGTGCCAACATTTTATTTTTTTAAAAATGCCAGTATGCAAAAATAAGCTTTCAGTACTTAAAAGAGAAAAACACCAGCAAGTACTGATCCAATTTAAGCACTGGTGAGTGCAAGTTATTAATGGTTAAAACACAAAGTGCTAGAATCCTATTGTTGTTATTTTTCTTATCATTTTCTTTTAAAGCATGATGGGGAGTAATGACCATAAGGTCTAGAAGCAAAAGAAAATGCTACAAAAAATTGCAATAACCTCCAAAGATCAGGCATGTGAGCTTGATTTGTCAGGTTCTGTCTACCTGATTAGTAATGCCTGCATCTTGTTTCACGGCCCATCTTGTTTCAACACTGTATATATACCCACCTATCAGTGTTTCTTCTTGTGCTTTCTCTTCACCATTGCCTTGTTATTGTCTTGCATTGTAGAGCATGTTTGCTCATTTATTCTGTTAGCTTAGTCTTTTGCTTAATCATTAGCATGTTACCTAGGACTACTGCTTTACTTTTAGCTGTCATCTGTCTTGCCATGAACCTAGAAGTTAGTTTAAACCTACTTGATGTTTTGGTCTGTCTTGCCTTGTTAAATATTTGGCCTTGTTCTTATTTTAGCATAGCCTAACATAACCTTTCATTTGTTTACTTGTTTTCTTTTTATGTTGCCAACTTATGCTACACGTACAGTGGCTTGAAAGTTTGTGAAGCCTTTTGAATTTTCTATATAGCTGCATAAATATGACCTAAACATCATCAGATTTTCACACAAGTGCTAAAAGTAGATATAGAGAACCCAATGTAACAAATAAGACAAACATATTATACTTGGTCATTTATTTATTGAGGAAAATGATCCAATATTACATATTCGTAAGTGGCAAAAGTATGTGAACCTTTGCTGTCAGTATCTGGTGTGACCCGCTTGTGCAGCAATAACTGCAACTTAACATTTCCAGTAACTGTTGATCAGTCCTGAACATCAGCTTGGAGGAATTTTAACCCGTTCCTCAGTACAGAACAGCTTCAACTCTGGGATGTTTGTGGGTTTCCTCACGTGAACTGCTTGCTTCAGGTCCTTCCACAACATTTCTATTGGATTAAGGGCAGGACTTTGACTTGGCCATTCCAAAACATTAACTTTATTCTTCTTTTACCATTTAATGGTAGAATGACTTGTGTGCTTAGAGTTGTTGACTTGCTGCATGACCCATTTTCTCTTAGATTCAGTTCACAGACAGATGTTCTGACATTTTCCTTTAGAATTCGCTGATATAATTCAGATCTCATTGTTCTATCAATGATAGCAGGTTGTCCAGGCCCAGATGAAACAAAACAGGCCCAAACCATGACATTACCACCAGCATGTTCCACAGATGGGATAAGGTTCGTATGCTGGAATGTACAGTTTTCCTTTCTCCAAATAGAACACTTCTCATTTAAAGCAAAAATTTTATTTTGGTCTCATCCATCCACAAAGCATTTTTCCAATAGCCTTCTGTTCTCTTTGGAGAGCAGTGGTTTCCACCTTGCACCTTGTCACCTTGAGGGTAACAATAGTCTTGAATTTCCTCCATTTGTACACAATCTGTCTGATTGTAGATTGATGGAGTTCAAGCTCTTTAGAGATGGTTTTGTAACCTTTTCCAGCCTGATGAGCATTAACAACTTTTTTTGAGGTCCTCAGAAATCTCCTTTGCTCAAGCCACCTCCACAAACAAGGTAAAAGACATTGATAGATCCCTGTTCTTTAAATAAAACAGTGTGCTCACTCACACCTGATTGTCATCCCATTGATTGAAAACACCTGACTCTAATTTCACCTTCAAGTTAACTCCTAATCCTAGAGGTTATATACAACCCCCCCCAAACACACTTACATACCACTCACATGAAGGTAATATTGGATCATTTTCCTCAAAAAAATAAATGACCAAGTATAATAATTTTGTCTCATTTGTTTAATTGGGTTCTCTTCATCTACTTTTAGGACTTCTAAAAATCTGATGGTGTTTTAGGTCATATTTATGCAGTATATAGATATAAATATAGAAAATTCACAAACTTTCAAGCACCGCCTGACAAATCATACCCAAAGTATGTGCTTGTTGAACATCCCCATTATAAATCTCATTCCCCTTTGCGGTTATAATAAATCATGTTTTCAGTCCCTCCATCATCTATTCAGTTTCCACATGCTGATAATGAATACCTTTTCGTAGTGTTTATAGTGTTTACCTCTAAAAGCCCAATTCTTCAGGAATAACATATGGCAATACCTGTTTTTTCTTCCACAAGTATTCAGGCATTTAGTTTCACAGTTATTTTATCCACAACATACAGTAAAAAATAATTGCCTTTAACCACAAAAAAAGCAAGTGTTGACTAGATTGAATCCCAGGCCATTCATCTGAACCACATGAAAATACATTCAAAGGGTCCTTGAGGCAAAAAAAACAAACTAAAAAGATTATTGATTGGCCTGTCTGCATGCTACAGACAAAGAACTGATAGAGTATCACTCTATAGAAATATAAACAGAATGTATGCAGAATATAATGAGATATATTTTGTGAATCCGATGTTTGATTTTCATGAAACTTTTATATAAGTTATATACACAGTATACACAAGACATTTGGTCTCTCTCTGTCTCTCTGTGTCTCCAGCATTCCAGTCATTTTTGGGGAAGAAGGACGTGAGTGCAGAATTGGAGGAGGTGTATGGAGAGATTAGAGTGCAGAACACTCAGCAGTCTGTGTCTTTCTTCCGTCTGTTCCGCAATCCTTCCATCCGCTGGCAGCTCATCACCGTCATCACCATCATGAGCAGCTACCAGCTGTGTGGCCTCAATGTCGTGAGTGCACACGGCCACACTATCAAACTCGTACTTACACGCTATCACACTGTCATAGTACAACCATGTCACACTCACACTGAAACAATATTGTACTTCACAATCACACTGTCATACAAACACACTATCACATTGTCATAGTACCACAGTATCACACTCAAACTACTCCACTATCATAGAACACACTACCACAGTATCGTACTACACAATTACACTGTCATAGTACCACAGTAATACACAAACTACCCCACTGTCATAGAAACACACTACCACAGTATCATACTACCACATGATCACACTGTGATGGTACCACACTAAACTCTCACACGACCACAGTATCCTACGACCACATGATCACACTGTGATAGTACCACACTATCAATCTCACACTACCACATGATCACACTGTGATAGTACCTCACTATTGTACTACCATGTGATCACACGGTCATAGTATCACACTATCGCACTCAAACTATCACACTATTATAGAAACATACTACCACACTATCACATTCACACTCTATCACACTGTAACAACCAGGCACTATCACACTACCACTTTGACACTATCACGTTACCACACAATCATACTAACACACTACCACACTATACTATATCAAACACACTTCCACACTCACAATAATACATTGCACACATGGGAACACTTGTACTAATACACTATAACACTACTACCCTTCCACTATCAGATTACACAAACTCCATATAAGCACTGTTACACCATACTACATACACACATACTAGCACACAGAATTTTAGACTATCCATAACAATTACTGAAAGCTGTGACACACACACACACACACACACACACACACATAATATAGCTAGGTCTGCCTAGAAACATTAGCAGAATTACAAATGTGAAGTGGCGCAATTACACACATTTACCTTTTCATGAACTGTGACCACAGTCTCTGTCTGACTGTCTCTTTCACTCTTTCTCTCTCTCATTCTTTCTTTCTGTCTGTCTCTCTGGGCCAGATGTACGAAACTCTTTTAGGTATAATTAGGCTGCACTCTGCATGGAAAAACTGTTCGCGTTATATGTAGCATTTCAGGAATTTAAGTGCCTGCAGCAACAAGCAAAGTCTACATCCCCCTCTACACATATGCATTTGAGGGAAGATTGCACACAAGTCAGCACAAAAAAGTGTGTGGAAATTGGAAGTGTGATTACATAGTCTGTTTTAAACTTTGGGGAATTAGCAGCAGCCGTGTGATTTTATCGTCAGTAAAAATAGGCGTATATTAGCACCAATTATATAGGCAGTGCTGCCAGGTGACTGGTTTTCAGACACAAGTGGGTTAGTTTTGAATGGCCAGCACACTTTTATTCATTCTCAGGTCATTTTATTTTATGAGAAAATGGGAAATAATACCATTTTAAGACTCCGGTATAAAAATGTTTTAATACTGCTGTCCGTTGGGCTGCTTTTGTCACACTGATCTAGCAAATGGACATAACCCATACGTCAGAAAGACAGTCAGAGAAATGTCAAAGAAGCTCATGAAGCTTATTCTGTACACAGCAGCCTATTCATTCAACCTATTCATTCAGCCTATTCGAAGCCCTGGACACTCACATGTTCTGACAGGTGTCTTTATTTAATAAGTTCTTAGTAACTTCAATTATTAGCACATTGTCTTCATTACTGAACTTGCCATTTCTCTTTAGTTCTGAGCTTTCTGACATCTCTGTGATTGACATGAGCTACAGCCTTAGTGAATAAATTTCAAGTGCACTGCGAGCACGTTTTGTGCGTGTAGTTTCTTCCAGTGTTTCTGTGTATGCCTCTTTCTGAAGTGCTGTTAATAAGAGTGCACGCACACATAGGACGGGAGAGGACGACGAGAGAGCGAGAGTGAGGACGTGCAGTGTAATATGTAACAACTGGTATTGCAGATATGCATACAGATGTGGAATCTTGGCATTTGCATTACCTCAGTGAGAGGCAAATGAGTATTAGGAATTAAACAGACCATATATTATTTATTTCCATGTATTTATTGCTAATGTGCTACATATGTACATATTCATAACCCAACTGCAGTCGTCAATTTAAGACATTTTAAGCCAGTAGTGGTTACTGCACCAGTAGTAAGCTGACAAAGTGGTTCTGCAACCAGGAGGCAATTATTTTCCACCACAAAATGTTTAATTTCCTTTATACCACAACAATTTACCAATTACATTTTTTATTTATTAGGGAACATGATACTTTTTATCCCTTTATAGTTACATTTAATGTTGTATACTGATAAACTGCAATGGAGTTATTAGCTAGCTGGTACTATAGATACAATAAAGTAGTAGAGTGAGTACATTGTTATAAACCTGGGATTTGAATTACAGCCAGAAATACTGTCAGAGCCGCTGTTAAAAAAAAAATGAATCAACACCTTCTGAACAGTCAGAGTCAAGACCGCAACAGCACTGTGTTATAAGGAGTTCATAACCTGTTAAGCTGTGCTTATATAAAGGATGAGAGAACCCTTATTCTTTATCTATTTTCCCACTCTTTCTTGCAAAGACATTCTAGATCCGTCAAACTGTGCACAGCCCGCTTCACCCCACAGATTTTTAGTTGGATTCACGTCTGGGTCCTGGCTAGGTCATTTAAAAACTTTGATCTTCTTTAGGTTATGCCATTCCTTTGTTGATTTGGATGTATGATTCTTTTTCATCTTCAGTTAACTAGCAGATCCCCTCAGGTTTTGCACTAAAATTGACTGGTATTTATAGCTATTCATGATTCAGTCCACTTTGATAAAAAAGTCCCAGTTCTGGCTGAAGGAAAGCAGTGGGTATGGTGTTCTTTTGGTGATGTGCAGTTTTTGGTGCCAAACATAACTTTTGTAATTATGTAATTATTATACCTTTTGGAATGAGTCTCATCAGACCATAACACATTGTGCCACATGGTTTGCGGGTGATTTAGTTGAGCTTGGATGTTTTGTTTTGGTTTTTTGGTGGGAAGGGCTTCTGTCTAGCCACCCTACCCCATAGCCCAGACATGTGATGAATACCAGAGATTGTCACATACAGAGAGTAATGAGTATGTGTCAGATATTCCTGCAGCTCCTTTAGTGTTGTTGTAGGTTTCTTGGCAGCCCCCCTGGTAAGTTTTTGTCTTGTCCTTTTGTAAATTTTGGAGGAATGTCCTGTTCTTGTAATGTGACTGTGGTGCAACATTTTCTCCACTTGTTGATTATGGCCTTTCAGAAGGGTTCCATAGCACAGCTAATGATTTGGAAGTTCTTTTATACCCCTCTGACAATCTCTGATTGCTATCTTTTGAGAAGTAAGGTACCATGCATACGCTGTAATCTCTTTGCAGACCTTCTCTTCAGCAGTCAGATGAGTGTGTGTAGACTTTTTATATCCACTGTAGATCAATTATATGTTTTTTTAAAAATAAATAAATAAAAGAAGAATGGCTCCATCATATTGAATATGGATTTTTTTTTTTTTTTAATGCATTTTCATAATGTTAAAATTGTTTATTCTATTTGGAACTTGTAACTGTAATGATGTTCTTTTTGAATGAATAGCACCAATGAGAATTTTTGAATAAAAGATATATTTTCCAAGATGGTCAAAGCTCACATCATTAATCACACCAGTGTCAATAAATGATTCTATTAAGGCTTCTTTTTTGTAGAAATTACTTTACAGGAACTTGTAATTCCAGTGAGACACCTACAACTTTCTATGATATCAAAATCTGATTTTTTTAAAAATAGCTAACGCCAATGAATTGAAACACATGCACAAAGATTTTATTTGCTTACTTTCCTTTACAATGTCTAACCACTGGGCTGTTGCAGGTGGATCACTTTGGATCCATTTCCTTGTAATAGCTTTTTGACTAGCAGTCATCGGAATTCTCATTAATCACCCCCCACCCCCCACCCCCAAAATGCATCCTGTAAAATCCTGAGGTACCTCAAAGATTAAATTATACAGGGTAATTTCTGATATCTTTCTAGCACAAGTCCCATATTGGACAAGACCAGACATGTTATCAACCATGCTTTCACCACACTTTCTCCAGAATGACCATCCAAAAATCCACAAAGTACCTAATAGCAGAATTCCCGCCGGGATCAAGAGATTGTTGTTCTCTATTGAGACTCACAGATCTTCTGGCAGGCCTCATATTTAATATCCACTCCGAGTTTCTTTCCCATCTTTATTTTTAATATAGATTGTTGGCAAGCTGAAGTAATGTCTTTATGAATCCATTATTTAAGTCTACCATCCAGGTAAGCAGTAGAGGTGCCAATATTGCTAACAAGACAATCTTAGCAGGCAGATTTTTAAAACAGAATCCCTAGGTGAGAGGGCTTTATGCTAATAACATAAATGATAAAACATATTGGTTGGTGATATTTTACAGCAATCTGCAGAAATGTTTATGGGTTTATAAGCAGCCTGCTGAATGCATAAGCTTACTTTATACAGTTTGTTGCAAAAGTTACATAAGTGCATTAATTAAAAGCAGTGAAGGGGTGGCACCTGTCAAGGGATACATATTAGGATATATTAGGCAATAAGTGAAAAGTCAGTTCTCGAAGTTGATGTGTTGGAAGCTGGAAAAATGGCCAAGTGTAATTATACAAATGGCCAAATTGTGATGGCTAGATGACTGGGTCAGAGCATCTTCAAAATGTCAGGTCTTGTGTTTTCGGTATGCAGTGGTTAGTACCAGGGACAGGGTCATGGGTGCCCAAGGCTCATTGATTGATGAGTGTGGGGAGGAAAGACTAGCCCGTCTGATCCAATCTCACAGAAGAGCTACTGTAGCACAAATTGATGAAAAAGTTAATGCTGGCTATGATAGAAATTTGTCAGAATACACATTGCAGCTTGCTGTGTATGGAGCTGCGTAGCCAAAGACCAGACAGAGTGCACTTGCTGATCCCTGTCCATCACTGAAAGCGCCTACAATGGGTACATGAGACCATGGACTGAACTGGACCATGGAGCAATGAAAGAAAGTGGCCCGGTCTGATGAATCATGTTTCCTTTTACATCATGAGGATGGCCGGGTACGTTTGTTTCATTTACTTGGGGAAGAGATGGCACCAGGATGCACTATGGTAAGAATGCAAGCCAGCGGAGGCAGTGTGATTCTCTGGGCAATGTTCTGCTGGGAAACCTTGGGTCCCGGAATTCATGTGAATGTTAATTTGACACGTACCACCTACATAAACATCGCTGCAGAAATTGTTCAGGAATGGTTTGAGGAAAATGACAGAGAGTTCAAGGTGTTGACTTGGCCTCCAAATTCCTCAGATCTCAGTCCGATCGAGCATCTGTGGGATGTGCTGGACGAACAAGTCCAATCCATGGAATCCCCACCTCACAACTTACTGGACTTAAAGGATCTGCTGCTAGTGTCTTGGTGCCAGACACCACAGCACACCTTCAGAGGCCTTGTGTAGTCCTGTGTCTGAACAGGTCAGTCAGAGCTGTTTTGGCAGCACAAAGGGGGACCTCCACAATATTAGGCAGGTGGTTTTAATGTTATGGCTGATTGGTGTTTATAAACAGTCATAAAATATACAATACATACTATGGATGTAACACAATGACACCATCTGTATCTGTTTAGTGTTTCTAATATCCATTCCTGGATCTCTATTTTGATTTAAATCTGAAGTGGGCATGGCTTAAACTAGCTTTACGCTGGGGGAAAAAAATCCCCCAAAAGGTAGAAAAGCCAGCACTGTCAGCATGTTTGTAATTGGTCTCAGCTAGAGACTCCTTGCTTTAATCTCTTTATATGTTTTCTTAATTTTTTATTTTACAATACAGTTATAATACAGTTGTTGTTTTTTTT